>NC_092713.1:120441779-120608993 GCF_047496885.1 Scyliorhinus torazame | reverse complement strand
GGTTAAGAGGGTACTTCGTCTTGAATTGATTTAATTTTCTGTGTCAAATTTAATATGTAACTTATGCAAATACAGCAACGTCAGTGCGTTTCAATTATGAACCAATCAGCCACAAGACATAGGAGCAGAATTAGGCCATATATCCCATCGAATCTGCTCCGCCATTCAATCATGGCTGATATGTTTCTCATACCCATTCTCCTGCCTTCTCCCCTCAAAACCCTGATCCCCTTATTTATCAACAACTTGTATATCTGTCTTAAAGACACTCAGTGACTTGGCCTCCACAGCCTTCTGCGGAAATGAGTTCCACAGATTCACTAAGAAATTCCTCCTCATCCCTGTTTTAAATGATCATTCCCTTCAGTCTGAGGCTGTGCCCTTGGGTCCTAGTTTCTCCTACTAGTGGAAATATCCTCTCCACGTTCACTCTATCTAGGCCTCTCACTATTCTGAAGTTCCAATGAGATCCCCCCTCTTCCTTCTAAACTCCATCGAGTAAAGACCCAGGGTCCTCAACCGCTTCTCATATGCCAAGTCCTTCATTCTGGGGGACATTCTTGTGAACCTCCGATGAGGCCAACACCCTTCCTTAGATATGGGGCCCAAAACGGCTCACAGTATTCCAAATGGGGTCTGACCAGAGCCTTATGCAGCCTCAACAGTACAACCCTGCTCTTGTATTCTTGCCCTCGACATGAATGCTAACATTGTCTTCCTAACTGAGAAGCGAATGGAAGAGTGGTGCATCTTGGACAGCAATTTTTGGATAGATGTGTATCGATCTCGTCTGACGTTGCTGTAGCATTTGCATGTAAATAATGGCGAGTGTCACAAGTCTTTGTTATTTTGGCAGCAGATTCTAGTCCGTTAATTCATCCGTTTTTTCCACTTGCTGACTGACCTGAGTAATTGCAGCACTTTCTATTATTGTTTCAGATTTTTAGCATCTACAGTTTTTTGCTTTTGGAGGTAATTTTATTTTGCAGCTTGATAGCTGGAATGTGACTTGCCACCAGCTAGTCAGTGGGGCAGAATAAAATACCAACAGAATCTTAAGTAACAGTTGAAGCAAAGAAAATCACATTGAAATGTTTCTTCTGTCATCAATAGTTTCTCCCTGTCACCAATAAAAGAAAGAACTTTAGCATCTTGAATGACCTCAAGATGTCACCCAATGCTTCATTTTCAATATAGTATAAGGGATTGGTACAAAGCTGGGCAAAGGAACAGCCAATTTTGCGTGTTTTCATTATTCATATTTGATGTTAAGGCAAACTACAGCATTTGCAGATGTATTTTCAATAATTTTGCCCTGTTTATTCTGTGCCTTAGATTTGAATCATGTTCGTGCTCTGGTTGATATTTGAAGTTCTGCTGGTAGTGAATGGGCAACAAGATGACGATGATGAGTGGATTGATCCAACAGATATGCTGAACTATGATGCTGCAGCAGGGAGAATGCGGAAGCCACAGGAGGTAATTATCTCTAGCAGGCTTCGCTCCTCCAGAATTCTAGTACCATATTTTAAGCTCCAAATAATATAAATTAAATAACTTGTAACAAAACATTGATTCCATTGTTTTTGTCTTCAGTTGCTACATTCAAGATAATCTTGGCATTTCTAATCTGGTAATTTGGCAAGTTTCCTAGCCAGCTTTGACCAACTGTGCTGGTAGCTGTTAAAATTCAGTGACTGCCAACCTTCCATCTGCGAGAGATGATGGGAATGCAGCCTCAGAACTTTGGTGAGGTCAAATGAGATTGTCTGCACTTTGGATGGCTGAACAAATGAATTCTGAAAAGGCAAAGTCTGCCACAAGTGCCACACACAGTTATCCTGGTTCCAGCTAGAATTCAGCTTGTTCCTCTCTCTCTCTTCTTCTCTTCTCCCTCTCTCTCTCTCCTCCCCCCCCCCCCCCCCCCCCCCCCCCAAATCCACCCACATTTAGCATTTTATACATAGAACATAGAATTTACAGTGCAGAAGGAGGCCATTCAGCCCATCGAGTCTGCACCGGCTCTTGGAAAGAGCACCCTACCCAAGGTCAACACCGCCACACTATCCCCATAACCCAGTAACCCCACCCACCACTAAGGGCAATTTTGGACACTAAGGGCAATTTATCATGGCCAATCCACCTAACCTGCACATCTTTGGACTGTGGGAGGAAACCGGAGCACCCGGAAGAAACCCGCGCACACACGGGGAGGATGTGCAGACTCCGCACAGACAGTGACCAAAGCCAGAATCGAACCTGGGACCCTGGAGCTGTGAAGCAATTGTGCTATCCACAAGGCTACCGTGCTGCCAATATAAATTCATTGATTTTACTTTTTAGCTTGACAACGTGTAATGGAAGCTCTGAACAGTCAGTTCCAGAGCTTATCGGCAGAAGCCTGACATGAGTCATCTCCTCTGTCAGGGAAAGGTTCAGTATTGTGATGCAGAACAGATCTACCAACTGCAAAGCGCATCATCGATCTGTATTGCTACTAGATAAACTGATTTTGAAACTTTGAATCCATCTAAATTAATTGCCCAGTATTTTCTGAAACATTTATATCAGCAGCATATGCCATAAATTATGCCATTTCACCATCAATCTTCCTGTTGTGAGTTTATACCAAAGTTTCCTGGAAAATAATTTGAATACACTGCCGCAAGCATATGAAAAATCAGAAATTTGGGGCTTACCCCATCTGCAGTGGAAGACTTAAACTGATTCATGACCTGATATTAGAATTCTTAATTTGAAATCTTTTAACTGCGCTGAACTTGGATCACTTTCAGGAATATTTTAAGATACCTACACTCTATAGACTATTATTAGCAGCTGCTGTGTATTCCATTTTCAGTTTATGTTCAGAATTTATTTAGGTACCATTATTTAGAAGATGACACCAATCATTTAAACTATTTTAAATGTCTGGATTAAACAAAGCCCCACTTTCATGAAGAGTGCGTCTGAATGTCAGTGCCCTCACCATGCACAGAATATTACAGTAAACCTAACACGCAAGGACAAGGAAGAAATGTTTTGGTGGACATTGCTCACAAATATATTAATAGAAGAGAGATTTATTTTACTTTATTTTGAACAAATGAATTGAAATATATTTAAGGATCGAATGGATTGTTTTAATAATTTTGCACTTACTCCAAGATCTCCACTTTGGAATGGACTCAATTACAACTTATTTTTGGTGGTGAAATATCAGCCTATTTTTATTATGTATACATCCACATTGGCATTGTTCTAGATTGCACCTCCCAGCCCTAAAATTACACGAAAGCTGCAAATCATGTTGATACAGGCAATCAAGGACCCACTTGTACCATTATTTTTCAATCTAAGTAACTGATGCAAAAACTACATAAACTTAAATCTAGGACAATCTCAATTGCTTTATTTCAGTCAGGGGATGTGGATTTGGAGATGAGGCTATGACTAGTTCTCACAGTTTTGCGCGGAACAGTGCAGTAGTCCCTGGAAATGATGACATGGCATGAATATTGCCATAACTCACTCACTGTAATTTCTGAGGCATTCATGCTGAAAAATGGATCCAAATTGAAATAAGTGCAAACTCTGGGGTAATTTAAATCTTTTGAGTTGAGATTAGGAGCCAATTAGGAGGTATCTGGGTTTTGACTAGAAAATAAACAAGCCTCCCTAAACAAGCCTATAAACACCAACCACATGTTTCAAAATGCTGTCATTAACTTACATAATGGCGCAGATTTTTCTGATCTGGGGCATCTTGTGGTGTGCCCCATTAGTTAAGACTTTTTCCTTCAACGTTCAGCTACAATACATTTTGTTCAGGATGTGCGAGCACTGTGATGACTACTGTGCATCTGGAATTTTGGTGAATGATGGGACCAATAGTGTTTCTCCTTAACAGATGAGATTTAAGCATTGAGAAAGAAACGAGAACAACAGCAATGGAAATGGGATGAATTTGATCAAACCAGATACACAAAAAGAAATAGTGAACAAAAGAAAGATTGGATTAAGAGAGAGTGAGGAGGAGACAAATGTAAAAAAAATTTAAAACATAAAATATGAAAAGTCAATAACAGCAATTTACTACCTGTAAGAATATGACTAACAATTTAGCTGTCCCCTTTCTTGGTTAGAGAAATTGCACGCCATTACAGGAACATAAATTTCCTTAATAAAATGTACTTGTTTTTAAAAACTGCAACCCTAACTTGGTGGCTTGTTTAATTGGCAGTTAATCCACAAATGAAGCAATTTCATGAAATTATCAGGAAAGTTGAGAACAAGGTGCTGTTTTCACAAAGGTACTGACAAGAGTAGCGCAAATTGTTCTATTTGTGGCAATTCACATGTCACAGAGTCGGTTTTCCTCACCAAGTTTTTGAACTTGTACTTTTTGTACGTAATAATGATAAGCGACATTAAATTAGTCATTTTGGCAGCAAAATCTGGGACAATGTTGTTCCATATTTGGATGCATACCTATTTTTAAAAAAAATATTGGTATTGAGCTTTTGTCATTTTACACAAAAACGCAAACAACAACAGTAACTGTAAACCAAAAAGAACAATAAACTAATTTACGCACCCTCTCCCCGCCCCCTCTAATCCCCTCTAGGAGCTAACAGTGACTCCCTCTACCAAGATCGAACCTTCCCCCAAAATGCTTGCTTATTATTGAAGGGAAACTCACAAAGTTTGCATCACTGTTTCTGACTTTTTACTAATTCAGTAGTGATCAGCTGGCCGATATTTATATTGTTACGTTTTAAAATGTGTTTTTGAATGTTAAATTAATAAACACCTTCCTGTTCATTTCGTCAAAGACCAGAACTATGGAGAGTGGTACTGAAACTCTGACTACTGAGGATTATACAGAAGGTAATCGGGGAAAGGATTTCTGTCCAGATTGTTCCACTTGTGAGAGACAACTTGACAATTTACAAAAAAGGGTTAGTAATATAATTTATTTCCAGTTCATTGCAGTTCTAGTACTATAAATAAATGATGTAGATTTAAGGGAGAAGGAATAAGAAGTCTACAACTGAGTGCAACATGTATTGCAGGATTGTTGCAAAGACTGGTCACGGCGCCGAGGACCGAGGTTTGATCCCGGCCCTGGGTCACTGTCAGCGTGGAGTTTGCACATTCTCCCCGTGTCTGTGGGTCCCACCCCCCACAACCCAAAGATGTGCAGGATAGGTGGATTGGCCATGCTAAATTGCCCCTTAATTGGAAAAAAATAATTGGGTTCTCTAAATTTATTTTAAAAACTTTTTTTTTAAAAATGATTGTTGCAAAGACTACTCTTGAGTAGCAGTGTGTTATGGATGCCAATTCAAATATATAAATAAATCTTAACTCCAATTTGTCATTGATAACTAATTGTTATTTTAGTCTATATGTTCAGAAATTTAAAGAAGTCAAAGTGAAAAAAAATGGATTGGTGTTTTAAAAACCTGTTTGATTAAACAATTGACACTTGCAACTGGGAACTAGAACCTGAAATCCTGAAAAATGAGGACTGAACCTCTACTATTCACACTCCCTCAAACTCACAAATTTAGTGAATTGTGTTGACTTTAATTAGACCAGCAAAAGAGAGCATTGCAAAGTCAAGTCCACTGCATTTGAACTTTCATTGCCTATCGACTGAGTGCAAAATAATATTTCCCTATACTTTAACTCGTTTGCAATATCAGTAAACAATAGTGTTAAGGAAAAATTGGTGTGGAAAAACACAATTTAAAATACATGTCAGAGGCTCGGGATTGTAGGATGTGGCCCTGATTCTCCACAGGCTCAGTTACTGCTCCCAGCCTGACTCTTAATTGAAAATAAAAATGGAAAAGGCTGGATATGCTGAGCAGATAGGTACCATCCATGGAGAGCAAACACGAGTTAAATTTTCAGGTCAATGACATTTCATCCACAGTATTTTACTTTTGTAATTAGAGATGCTGAGTCAGGGTTGTATTAACTTTGATGCCATGAAAAAAAAAAGAATTGTTGGATGCGATTCTCCCCAAAGATTTCTAAGTTAATTTGTGGCTGGTTTTTCAGGGAGTTTCCCACTAGCTCTGCCGGCACGTTCCCCACCGCTATTCAATGACACTTAGTCACTTTTTTGGGTCCTGGAGAGTTTCTCACCGGTTTAGTGCACACTTTGAATTTCTTTTTAGCACTGGGGAGCTCAACTCTGGCATTGGGGCACCATTTTGAAAAGGTGCCCAATCTCTAGGTGAGCTCGTGGGCCCATGGGCAATGTCAACTCCCACACACATGGACACTAACCCCCCCCCCCCCCCCCCCCCCCAACCAGGCCACCCCGCTATGGGTTTCCCCCTCTTCAGGCCCCCTTACAGTACCCCCTCACTTCCAGGACCCGCACTCATCACACCTTGAACCTCCCAGAGGACGCTACTTACCTGCGCTGTGCTCTCCCACCCTTTAAGCCACCTCTCCACCCTTGTTTAAATGGCATGGCCCCCTGACCCTTGGCAGTGCCATCCAGGCACCTTGGCAGGGCAGGGTGGCAGCTCCAAGGTGCCCACGTTCCAAGGGGAGGGCCCGAGAGCCACCCTGCACATACCCTGACCACCTTGGGGCTTCCGGTGGCCCGGGAGACAAGGCCGCTAGATCCCGCGCAGGTAGGTCGTACGTAAGTAGGTTATGACCTACTTTCGCGAGCGTCATTCGGTCCTGCCCATATGGGGCGGGGTTGTGACTCTGATACCTCGCGGGACTTCGGTGAATCCCAGAAGGCATGGAGCCTGTCAGGAGGCTCGCTGGAGGCATTTCCTGGCATTCTCCGGCCGGGTTGCGCTCAAGCATGAACATAACGCGGCCGGAGGATCGCGTCCGTTATTTTTTTGTTGCTAGTGACCAGTGGACAAGGAATAATGTCCTGCATCAATTTTTTTTAAAAACTTCAGATTGTTGATTCAGTGAAAAAGATTTGACATAATTTATCATTGTGGTTTATTCTGTTCAATAGTAAGATTTAAAATAAGATATTTAATATAATGTTGATTTTTATGTTGGACAGTGCATGTGCAGTCTACAAACGTTACTGCTTGCCACACTTTTCTGTCAACTATTTCTATTGTGAAATTCCATTTCAATGTTACCCTTTCATCAATGGTTACAATTTTAAAGTTTTTAAACCAGATTTTTAAGTTATAACTTAAGAACTTATTTCTACAAATGGAATCGATGGAAACTTTTGTTTTAGCTTTGATCATGATTCTTATTTAAATAAATCTATTAGAAATGTGAAATAATTAATTGCTGTTCACTAAGTGCCACCAAAGTATCATCATTTCAAATATATAAGGACAGCACAGAGTTATGTAAAGTTTTTGTTCTATGAAATTGATAATTATTTTAATCACAAATAAATTGTTTTTTCAAACTAATTTATGACAGTTTTTTCTATATAGGGTTTTGCAAGTAAAAGTAAAACAGAATTTGTTGTATATGGGATTTAGAGACCGTGAATTTCTCATTATTTGTGTTCGATTTTTATTTTTGAATGTTAGTTTATTTTTGAAATCATATAATTTCATGATATAAGACTCCATAACTTAATGGTGGTGGAGTCCAGCACGTAAATGCAGAAGACTCGGATGAATATTTTGCAGATATCTGCAGCCAGAAATGTCAAGTAGATGATCCTTCGCGGACTCCTGGGTGCCAACCATCACATTTTAATGTTCATCCAGTTAGCTTCACTCTATATGATATCAAGAAAATGCCAAATGCACTGGATACAGCAAAAGCCATGACATCATCCCAGGTGTAACATTGAAGACTTGAACTCCAGAACTAGTCATACCTCTATTCAAGGCGTTTCAGTATAGCTACAATATTTGCATCTACTGTGGAACATTGTCCAGGTATGTCCTTTCGCCAAAATGCAGGACAAATCCAGTCTAACCAATTGCTGCCTTATTGGTACACTCTCAATCATGAATATATTATGGAAGTTCCCATCAGTAATGCTGTCGAGTGGGACTAACCAGTAATAATCTGTTCGCCGATGCTCAGTTTGGGTTATGCCAGGGCCACTTGAAATACTATTTCCACCAATCATCTCCCCATGTCATTCAATGGCATTTATCATCGCAGAGTTCCCTGTCATCAACATCCTGAGGTTGCCATTGACCAGAAACGTTACCGAATCAACCGTACAAATTCCATGATTACTAGAGCATGTCAGATGATGGATACCTCCGGACTACTTAAAATTTCTACATCACCTACGTGACACAACTCAGGAGTATGATGGAACACTCTAGTCTTCACTTGCCTTGATAGGTAAGACTACACCAAATCAAGATATCATACCATTTAGACCAATGTAATCCGCTTGATAAACAGACCGTTATGCCACCTTCAACATCTGATCCTCCGCAGCCAGCATACCAGGTCGCAGTGTGTACCATATACAAGATGAACTGCAACGACTCACCAAGACTACTTCGACAGCACCACCCACCTCAACGGGCAAAGGCAGCAAGTGCATGTGAACACCATCACCTCCAAGCCCCACATGATCCTTCAATGTTAGCTGAGAAACCAAAACCTCCAATCTAGCTGTTTTATGGGAGCGCCTTTACTATATGAGCTGCAGCATTTCAAGAAGGTAGCTCACCACTTTTTCAAGGGCAACTAGTGATGGAAAATAAATGTTGATCTCGCAAGTGATGCCAAGAATGAATATTTTTTAAAATGAAGGTGCAAAACCCAGTCTCACATTTCCTTTTTCATTAGACACAATAGTAGCATTTACTGAATATTTTGAGAATGCCTGTGAACTATTTATATGCATTAGACATTAATAATAATCTTTATTAATAATAATAATCGCTTATGGTCACAAGTAGGCTTCAATTAAGTTACTGTGATAGTATCACAAATAGGCTTACATTCTTGGCCTTCGCCTCTCTGATTGCACGGCGACAAATTTTCTGGAATGGTGGTCGACATCGCCACCGGGGGTAGCAGCATGGTTGGGTGACCTGTATGACGTCCTGTGGTTAGAGAAGATAAAGTATGAGTTAAGGGGCTCAGCAGGGGAGTCTGAGAAAAGGTGGGGGATGTTTGTGACCGTGTTTGAGGAGCTGCCGTCGCAGGGGGGAGGGGGGGGGGGGGGGGGGGGGGTGAAAAAGGAGAAAAATCTGTACAAACTGTATAGTTGATTGTTGGGAAGAATATTTCCCGGGGTGTTTATTTGCTGCAACCTACCTTGATACAAGTTTGAATAAAATGGGTTTTAAAAAAAACCAAGTAGGCTTACATTAACACTGTTATGAAGTTACTGTTACGGCTGTTCGGGTACACTGAGGGAGAATTCAGAATGTCCAATTCACCTTACAAGCACACCTTTTGGGACTTGTGGGAGAAAACTCCCGGCGCACCAGGAGGAAACTCACGCAGACACTGGGAGAACGCGCAGACTCAGCACTGACAGTGACCCAAGCCGGGAATCAAATCTGGGTCTCTGGCGCTGTGAAGCAACAGTGCTAACCACTGTGCTACCCTGCTGCCCATAATGCTTCAGCTGGTAATATTTTTGTAAATATTTTCAGTACTCCATTTGTGAAATCGGGTTCAGGCAGCCATTTAATGCTCTCTGGCAAGTTCCAGCTCACGTTTTTTCCACTTGTTTCCTAAAAGAAGGCTGCCCTTTTATCATACTAGCAAATACTGGAAATTTGAAATCACAACATAAAATGCTGGAAATACACAATAGGTCTAACAGCATCTGTGGAGAGAGAAACAAAGTCAATGTTTTGAGTCCAGTATGACGCTTCGGAATGGAAGAAAAGTAGAAATGTAACGGCTTTTATACTGTTAAAAACGGAGAAAGAACAAAAGGGATGGTCTGAGATGGGATAGAGGGCAGGTGAGATTAAATGACAACTGTCATGAAATAAAAGGTAAAGGGAGTGGTAATGGTAATTTGTTCAGGGTGAGTGCGAATGACCATAATAAACAGCTCTGTCCAAAAGCAAAAATATGAAAAATAAGATTCAGACTGACACATAGCCATAAAAGCTATCAAAATAGTTGTGGGGGAGGGGAGTGCAGAGCTCATGGTCTGAAATTGTTGAACAAAACGCTGATTTCATAAGGCTGTAAAACGCCTTATCTGAGGATGAGGTGCTGTTCGTCAAGCTTGTACTGAGCTTCACCGGAACACTGCTGCAGGGCAAGAACAGAATTGGGAGTGTGTGAGAAAGGTGGTGAATTCAAATGGCAATAAACTGGAAGCTTAGGGTCATGTTTACGGACTGAGTAGGGGTGTTCAAAATCATCACCCAATCTGTGTTTGGTCCCCCCAATGTCGATGCAACCATATTGTGAACCGCAATACAGTATCCTGAATTGAAAGAAGTACAAGTAAATCACTGCTTCCCCACTGGAAGTAATGTTTTGCGCTTGGACAGTGAGGAGCAAAGAGATAAACGAGCAAGTGTTTGTACCTCCTGCAATTGCATGGGAAGGTGCCACGGGAAGGGAACATTGTTTGGCGGGGTGTCGGGGGCGGGGGGTGGGGGGCATGATATGATTGCGCGGACTGAGGTGGTGCAAGAGGAACAGTCTTTCTGGAATGCTGACAGCGGGGAAGATGTTTTTGGTAGTGGCATCATGCAGAAGGTGGTGGGAATGATGGCGGATGATCCTATGAATTTAGAGGCTGTTCTGGTGGAAAGTGAGGACCAGGGGAAACCCTATTGTGGTTCTGGGAGGGTGGTGAAGGGGTGAGAGAAATGTGGGAAATGGGTCAGGCAAATGGTTGAGAGCCCCATCAATCACAGTGGGAGGGAATCCTTGGTTGAGGAAAAACTGCTGTCCTTTTCTCACAACTCTGAATATTAACTGTAAATTAAACAGGCCTGTGAATAGGTGGCAGTTGTAAGCTTAAACTTGAGACAAGAAGAAAAGTTTAATGCTGCATAATATATATACCATATTTTTACTCTAGACAATATTAAAGCTGTCCATATACCTGTGCCACATTTTCACCATATTGACTGCTGATGCCTGTATGATGCACATCATGCTTACCTGTGTAAATTGCTATATCAATATTCTCCATTTAATTATCAGTCAGTTGACCACTGTAGTTGTTGTCTCTGTTCAGTAGGTGGCTGGATGCAACAAATCTCTTAAAATGTCTCTGCAAACTTCATCTTCATCTGACCATAGGCAATGCCTCTGAAAAATTACTTGCACATTGTGTGAAAGAGGGTTCTGGTATTTGTGAACCAATGTGGATTACCAGCAACAGAACTTTTTTTTTTCAAATTATTACTGTTGGAAATTCGACCATGGTGATAAAGAAACATTTATTCTCCATGTTTAGTTCTCCTGAGGTAGTGTGGATGGATTGTCACCTTGAACTGTCACAGTCCATCTAACGATGGTTCTCCTACAATGGTGTGAAGTAGAAAATTCCAGGATGGCAGGGGCATGAGTAGGCCATTTAACCATTTGAGCCTGTTGTGGCTGAGCTCTGTGCTGGTGTGGCAATTGCAGAGGAGTTGGGTGTGCCCATGACTATGCTGCTCTTGTCCACTTAACGGCACAGAATCCAGAGAAGGGAGGGAGAACATAATATTTTTCACGTAAGTAAAATCTGTGAACAGGCCAGCTACTGTTGCTCGTTTTAGCCTTAGCTTAATTGCTCTAATACTGTCACCTTTGCTCTTGAGTCACCAGGTATCTTTCTAATACCGCCACGTGGTTCAAGTCCGAGTAATGATCAATAATCCAACACACCACTTAGTAAGAGTTAAATCAATGCTCATTTATTATATACAGCAATCAATACTTATACATTAATTCTACCTCTAAGCTACTTCCTACAACTAACAGGCCAATACTTAACTTTGGAAATGTCCCACCAGGTCAGGGAAACAAATGGCCTTTCGTATGGGTTCTGAGCCTGCGGGATTCAAAGCTGGTACAGGTCGATAGTCAGGAGTGTCTATCTGGTAGCGATCGTTGAAGTAAGACTTACATTTCTTTCGGCTGTTGGAGAGAGTGAAGAAGGGTGCAACCGGGAGAAGAAGGGTCGGTTTGAACTTGGCCCCTATTCTTATAGTCCCCAGGGGCTTCCCGACTCTCGGGGCGGACCTTGTACCTGGTTCCAAATGATTGGACTTGGTCCCAATCACTTGGTTCGATAGTCTCCAATTCTGGGGTGGTCGTTTACCTCTCTTTGTGTCAGCTCCTGCTGGCGCCGAAAGGTCTGGGTCGGCTTTGTGTTACTAATTTGTAGCATATTGTTCCCGGGATTGCTACTTTATATGCAGATGGCTGGGGTGTTGTGTTGATGGCTGCAGGTATCGATTCGGTCTGGCTTCCCCAGAGGCGAATACACTGTTTTACCTGCAACTGTCTGTTTGAGTACTGTTGGCTGATTTTCCCATCAGCCTCTTCTGTTCGCCATTTTAAATCGGGGTTTGGCCATTCTAATCGAGAGTTAGCCATTTTCAGCGGCTACACTACCTTAATCTGATATTTTGTATTTCTGTTCTTCCGCAGAAAGACTTTTATAAAAAATTTTTAAAAAGTAAAATTCTAAATTTGCTAGTCTCCGTTCTCAAATGAAAGATTAGCCTAGTTTTATGTGGAAATTATGTTGAATTGATAGAATAAGGAAGTCTGCAACTGCAGTGAATAAATTTGTGTTGTGAAAGCATTTAAGCTGCCCTACAAGTTGATACATTTATTCTTAATACTGTTGTTAAATTTCTTTATTTTAGCACACAATAGGTATGATATGCAAAGCCTGATGATTTATGCAGGTCATGGTAATGCTCAATATGTAGGTTGTGAATTAATGTTGACCGTTTTAAATATGTTTACATGTGAACTGTATCATGCAAACCTACTATGGATTCTATTATAGATAACTGATTTTTTTTTTTTTCCATTTAATTTAGTTTGAAGAATATAGAAAGAAACAGTCAGTTGAAACAACAGAAATTGGTTGCAATCCTGTTTTTAAAAGATACCTGAATAAGCTGCTGTTGGAGACTGGAAAATTAGGTTTGGTAAGTACTCTGCAAGCAGAAAGTTTGATAAGAATTTTGTTTTATGCCCCATCTGCATATAGTTCAAAACATGAGTAAACATACATTTGCTGTTGAGGTTTTCCATCCAGGGATGCAAGGACAGCACGGTAGCATAGTGGTTAGCACAGTTGCTTCACAGCTCCAGGGTGCCAAGTTCGTCTCCCGTCTTGGGACACTGTGCGGAGTCTGCACGTTCTCCCCGTGTCTGCGTGGGTTTCCTCTGGGTGCTCTGGTTTCCTCCCACAGTCCAAAGATGTGTGGGTTAGGTGGATTGGCCTTGCTAAATTGCCCTTCGTGTCCAAAAAATGTTAAGTGGGGTTTACTGGGTTACAGAGATAGGGTAGATACGTGGGCTTCAGTAGGGTGCTCTTTGTAAGGGCCGGTGCAGACTCAAAAGGGCTGAATGGCCTCCTGCACTGTAAATTCTATGAAATTCTGTGACCCTGGGATTAGAGGATTTAATCTTGCAAATCCTGGACCACAAGTAGAAATCAGGGTATCTATTTAATTTTTAAAACCAAAAGCAACTCTCGTTGCTGCGTCTTTTCTCATCACCTAAGCTTCCTTTTTTATGTCCCCATCTTGCCCTCCTTCGAAACTTATCTGCACAATGATGTATTTACAATGGAGTTTTGGAATTAGAATGAAGTGATTCAAGTGTGTTGCATCTTAAATATGCAGATTCAGGAGACACTGTAGAGTAGTGATATGTCACTGGACTAATAATTAATTCTCTGGGGACCCAGGGTCACATTCTAGCACGGCAGATGGTGAAATTTGTATTCAATAGAAATCTGGAATTGAAGGTCTCATGATGACCTTTACTAATATCCTGTAGAGAAGGAAATCTACCAACCTTGCCTTGTCTGGCCTACATCACGTCACACACAGATGTGGTTGACTCTTAAATGGCCTTGGAAATTTTTTTTTTGTGTTCCCAATTCATTTTTTCCAATTAAGGGACAATTTAGCGTGGCCTATCCACCTAACCTGCACATCTTTTGGGTTGTGGGGGCGAAACCCACACAAACACGGGAAGTGTGTGTAAACTCCACACTGAGAGTGACCAATAGCTGGGATCGAACCTGGGACCTCGGTGCCTTGAGACAGCAGTGCTAACCACTGCGCCACCGTGCTGGCATCCCTCTGAAATGGCCTAGCAAGCAACTAAGTTCAAGGGTAATTAGGAATGGGCAATAAATGTTGGCCCAGCCAGCGACACCCGCAACCCATGAATGAATAAAATAAAATTGCTGTCTTTAGAAATCGGGTTATGGGAACTTCCGGTTGCGGCTATGCGGAGCTAAGTCGCACGTTTGGCAGCTCCCGACAGAAACGGACTTTTGGGCTCTTTTTAGGGCCCCCTGCGGCATTTGTTCGACGGTTCCCAGTGTGGGAAGGTGATAGTAACATTTCCCCAGCACTGTATGGATTGGACCAGGAGTGGAGCGTTGAAAAAAGTAGTTTTGGAGCAGCGAAAAGTGCGAGAGAGGAAAGCCAAGATGGCGGCGGGTGGAGACCAGGCAGCGTGGGCGCAGTGGTCACAGGAACAGCAGGAGTTTCTCCAGCGCTGCTTCATGGAATTGAAGGCAGAGCTGTTGGAGCCGATGAAGGCTTCGATAGACGGGCTGCTCGAGACCCAGAAGGTCCAAGGGGCAGCGACCCGGGAGGTGCGGCAAAAGGCCTCGGAGAATGAGGACAAGATCTTGGGCCTGGCGGTGAAGGTAGAGGCGCACGAGGCGATGCATAAGAAATGGCAGGAAAAGTTTGAGGACATGGAGAACCAGTCGAGGAGGAAGAACCTGCGGATTCTGGGTCTCCCGGAGGGAGTGGAGGGGTCGGATGTTGGAGCATACGTGGTCACGATGATGGGCGCGGGGGCCTTCCCGGGGCCCCTGCAGCTGGAGGGGGCCCACCGAGTCCTGGCGAGGAGGCCCAAGCCCAACGAGCCGCCGTGGACAGGGAGTGTTTTGGGGGGGGATGTTCTGTTCTGTTTGGTACTGTTGGGTTTTTTTGGGTGCTGGGTGGGGTAGGGTGAAATGGTTCGTAGTGGGGTTTGGTGAGAGTGTGGGAATTGGTGGTTGGAAGAGGGGGTTTCATTGGGGGGGGGAAAGAGAGAGGGGAGGCCCGAGGTGGAGCTGGGATCAGGCCGCGAAAGGGAGCTGTGCCTGAGAGGACGGGGCCGGCTTGGTGGAAACCGTGTTTTCTTTCCTGCGTGAAGGAATGGGGTGGGGTCATGTGGGAGGGGTGGTGCTGGAGAGGAGCGCCCACTGATGGACAGGAGGGGGGGGAGATCGATGGAATGGCGGGAGCGGCCGGGGTCAGCAGGAGTCAGCTGACTTATGGGTGTGCTAAGAGGGGAGCAACGCAGCTAGGGGGGGACCTAGCTTGGGGGGAACTGGGTTGCTGCTGCATTGGCCAAAAGGGAGCTAGAGCTTGAAGAGAGAGTTGGGGCGGGGGTCTGCCGTGGGGGGAACAGAGAGTGCGGGAGGCGTGGGCATGCGGCTGGCCTAGAAAGGGAGAAGGCTAATCGGCGGGGTGGGGGCTGATAACTTGGAATGTGAGAGGCGGGCCCGTGTGTTCGCGCACCTGAAGGGACTGAAGACAGATGTGGTCATGCTCCAGGAGACGCATTTGAGGGTAGCAGACCAGGTTAAGCTGAGAAAGGGGTGAGTAGGGCAGGATTTCCACTCTGGGTTGGACGCAAAGAATCGAGGGGTTGCGATTTTGGTGGGGAGGCGGGTGTCGTTTGAGGCGCTGAGCACCGTGGCAGACAATGGAGGTAGGTATGTGATGGTGAACGGTAAGCTGCAGGTGGTGCGGGTGGTCTTGGTGAATGTGTATGCCCTGAATTGGGACGATGCTGGATTTATGCGGCGCATGTTGGGCTGGATTCCGGACCTGGAGGCAGGGAGCTTGATAATGGGGGGGGGGCGGCTGCGGCCAAGGTGCTCGGGGTTTATGGACCAGATGGGGGGAGTGGATCCATGGAGGTTTGCCAGGCCGCTGGCCAGGGAATTTTCCTTATTTTCCCAGTCCATAGAGCCTACTCCCGGATAGATGTTTTCATTTTGAGTAGGGCGCTAATCCCGAAAGTGGAGGGACCGGAATATTCGGCCATAGCCATCTCGGACCACGCCCCGCATTGGGTGGAGCTGGAGTTGGGGGAGGAGAGGGACCAGCGCCTGCTGTGGCGCCTCGATGTGGGACTGTTGGCGGATGAGGGGGTGTGCGGGCGGGGGTGTATTGAAAGATATTTGGAGGCCAACGACAACGGAGGGGGGTGTGTGCAGGTGGGGGTAGTCTGGGAGGCGTTGAAGGCGGTGGTCAGGGGAGAGCTAATCTCCATTAGGGCCCACAGGGAGAAGAGAGAGGGGAGGGAAAGGGAGAGGTTGGTGGGGGAGATTCTAAGGGTAGACATGAGGTATGCAGAGGCCCCCGAGGAGGGGCTACTTAGGGAGCGAGGGAACCTCCAGACGGAATTCGACCTGTTGACCACAGGGGAAGCAGAGGCACAGTGGAGGAATGCGCAGGGGACGATGTATGAGTATGGGGAGAAGGCGAGTCGGATGCTGGCACATCAGCTTCGTAAGAGGGAGGCAGCGAGGGAGATTGGTGGAGTTAAGGATAGAGGGGGGAATACGGTGCAGAGTGCGGTGAGAATAAACAAGGTATTTAGGGACGTCTATGGGGATCTGTACAGGTCTGAGCCCCCAGCGGGGGAGGAGGATTGCGACGATTCCTAGATCAGCTGAGGTTCCCGAGGGTGGAGGAGGAGGAGAAGGTGGTTGGTTTGGGGGTGCCGATTGGGCTGGAGGAGCTGGTTAAAGGATTGGGGAGCATGCAGGCGGGGAAGGGCCCGGTGCCGGATGGGTTCCCGGTTGAATTCTACAGGAAATACGTGGACCTGCTGGGCCCGTTGCTAGTGAGGACTTTTAATAAGGTGAGGGAGGCGGGGACGTTTCCCCCGACAATGTCCAGGGTGCTGATTTCTTTGATCTTGAAGAGGGACAAGGATCCATTGCAATGTGGTCGTATAGACCGATCTCGCTCCCCAATGTTGACGCTAAGTTGCTGGCGAAGGAGCTGGCTACGAGAATTGAGGACTGTGTCCCGGGGGTGATTCATGAGGACCAGACGGGATTTGTGAAGGTTGGCAGCGAAACACAAATGTGCGGAGGCTCCTCAATGTGATTATGATGCCCTCGGTGGAGGGGGAAGCGGAGGTAGTGGCAGCTATGGACGCGGAGAAGGCCTTTGATCGGGTGGAGTGGGAGTATCTTTGGGAAGTGTTGCGGAGGTTTGGGTTCGGGGCGGGGTTCATCAGTTGGGTCAGGCTGCTATCTAGAGCCCCAGTGGCGAGTGTGGCTACGAACCGGCGGAGGTCAGAGTACTTTCGGCAGGGGTGCCCCTTACTGCCCTTGTTGTTTGCACTGGCAATTGAGCCGTTCGCCATGGCACTGAGGGAGTCCAGGAAATGGAGGCGACTGGTCCGGGGGGGAGAGAAACACTGGGTGTCGTTGTATGCCGACGACCTGTTGCTGTATGTGGCAGATCCTGTGGAGGGGATGGCGGAGATCATGCGGATCCTTGGGGAGTTTGGGGACTTTTTGGGGTATGGACTCAACGTAGGGAAGAGTGAGCTCTTTGTGGTGCATTCAGGGGACCAGGGAAGGGGGATAGACGAGCTACAGCTGAAGAGGGCGGAAAAGAGCTTTCGGATCCAAGTAGCTAGGAGTTGGGGGGCCCTGCACAAGCTCAATTTGACGTGGTTGGTGGAGCAGATAGAGGAGGATTTTAAAAGATGGGATATGCTGCCATCCTCGCTAGCGGGTTGGGTGCAGTCGGTCAAAATGACGGTCCTCCAGTGCCTTCCCATTATGATCCCCAAGGCCTTTTTCAAACGGGTAAGCAGGAGCATCATGGGATTTGTGTGGGCGAATAAGACCCCAAGGGTGAAGAGAGTGTTTCTGAAGCGTAGCAGGGACAGGGTGGGGGCTGGCGCTGCCGAATTTGTGTGGGTTTTATTGGGCAGCCAATGTGGTGATGATCCGTAACTGGGTAATGGAGGGAGAGGGGGCGGCGTGGAAGAGGCTAGAGATGGCGTCCTGTGAGGACAGGTGTGTGAGGTGTTCGGGGAGCCCAGAAAATCATGCTCATGTTCTGGGTGTGCCCAGCGTTTGATGGGTCTGGAGGGGCGTTGCGAGGATGGTGTCTAAGGTGGTAAACACCAGGGTTAAGCCGAGTTGGTGGCTCGCACTATTTGGGGTATCGGACAAGCCGGGAGTGCAGGAGGCGAAAGAGACCGGTATTCTGGCCTTTGCATCCCTGGTAGCCCGGCGCAGGATTCTGCTACAGTGGAAGGATGCGAGGCCCCCGAGCGTGGAAGCCTGGATCAGCGACATGGCAGGGTTCATTAAATTGGAGAGGGTAAAATTTGCCTTGAGATGGTCTGTGCAAGGGTGCTTCAGGCGGTGGCAACCGGTCCTAGACTTTCTAGCGGAGCGTTATGAGGTGGTCAGCAGCAGCAGCAACCCGGGGGGGGGGGGGTACTTTGTGTTTACTACTGTGTTTACTACTGTGTTTATTATCGTTTAATGGGGGTCTTGTATATTGGGAGAATACGTGACATAGCTATTAGATGTTTATATATGTGTTCTTTGTTTTTTCTTATTTCTGTAAGGGGGGGGGGGGGTTGTTGAAAATATGTAAAAAATTTGAATAAAAATATGTTTTTAAAAAGGAAATCGGGTTATGTTAGTTCCAATAATTAGCAGACATTGCTGCTTCCGGTGATGTGAATTTTATTGACACATTCATGGGATCTTTAGTCCGTAGAGCTTTGAGTTGGCTAATAACTACAAATCTTGGGTGGAGGATCTAACGATTGCACACCTTATTTTCTACATGAGTAACAGCTCGGGCAATGACCATTAATCGTACAGATGGGAAGGAGCAGAGACACTGGTTTTATGGAGGAGCCAAGAGGCTCTCAAGGACCACCTTCCGAAAGGAATGATAACAGAGAGCCAGGGAGAGTAGCTCCCAGAGTCTAGAACAAAGGAACTGGCGCAGTGCCACAATAAATCTCAAACTGTGGTCAAAGTCAGTGAATGCATCTACACAGGATGACATTACCCACCACAACAAAAGCCTCTTACATTGCACTACACACCCATCCAACAGCACTTTCTGAAACTCCGGATCCTGCCTGATATTAAGATACTCCCACTTTGCCCTCACAGAGCTACCAGTGCTGCTAGCTAGCTTCATATCCACCTCTTGCCTTCACATCCAGCACCTATTTACCTATGGCTGGCACATCACCCAAATAATCATCGGCATTGTTCAGAATAGATCCTTGTGTGCTGGTCTCCCAACACTCACTGTCGATGTTGCCCTTTGCTGAGCAATTGGGAGTATCCTGATGATTCTGTTTCTGGATGTCCCTCAGCTGTTTGAAGTCCAAGCTATTAAAATACCAAAATATTTCAATTTATATAAAAACAGATATTTCAGTTTTGTATGCAGATTATATTTTGAATTATTGCTGCAATTAAACTAAAAGGCCTTACTTTTTTCCCCTCTAGCCTGATGATAACAGTGAAGTTCACTATGATGCAGAGATTTTAATTTCAAAACAAGATGTAACTGAGATGAAGAAGTTTCTCAGTGGCAAAACCTGGAAGGCTGGCGCTTTGGATGATGCGCTTAGTAAACTTCTAATTAACTTTAAATTTCATGATCATGAAGTTTGGAAATGGAGATTTGAGGACACATTCGGTGTGGATCCCTCAACAGCATTTCTGGTGAGAGTGGATGATTTTTTTTGTATCTGTTAAAAATAACTGCATTAATTTTATTCAGTCTGAGATTGCCAAAAAATGTCAGTTTGTGGCTTTTAATACTTCATAGATGTTAGTTGGCTTGTAAAACTGGTTTAACTTGTGAAGGTATGTCCAGCATAAATGTGAGTGAGTATCAATTAGACCTTAGTGCGCAGGTCTTATTGATACATTCATAATTCATTTTTATTCTGTCTTAAAATTGGCCTGGATTTTCATATGCATGTTGATCAAGATTATTTCATCTGTAATTTAGATGGTAGGTAGCACTCTAGCTTCTGAGTCAAAGATTGTATTTCAAATTCCACTCAAGAGACTTGGACAAAGAACTGGGCTGAAACCACAGAGCAGCACTGAGGGAGCACAGCACTGTCAGTGGTGACATCTTTCCGAGGAGATATTAAACTGTTGGATGGATGTAAAAGATCACATTGTTTTCATAGAATCATAGAATTTACAGTGCAGAAGGAGGCCATTCGGCCCATCGAGTCTGCACCGGCTCTTGGAAAGAGCACCCTACCCAAGATCCACACCTCCACCCTATCCCCATAACCCAGCAACCCCACCCAACACTAAGGGCAATTTTGGACACTAAGGGCAATTTATCATGGCCAATCCACCTAACCTGCACATCTTTGGACTGTGGGAGGAAACCGGAGCACCCGGAGGAAACCCACGCACACACCTTGGAAGAGACCTGAAAAGTCCGATTCGATATCCTGACCCAGGTTTAGCCCTTAAAACATTACTGAAACAGGTCATCTGGTCATTTATCACCTCAATATAATGTTTTTTGCCCTGTTTGTTAAAAGGACTGGTCAAGTTTTGGCAAAAATGCGATTGGATCCTGGATTTTTTTTTTCTAAAGGATCCCCTAACATTTGGAAATGGAGGAAATTAACTTTTTTTAAAGAATATTGTTGATTTTTTTTTAAAATGTGGCTTGTCTCAGCTGTCATGGTGCAATTTGTCACAGCTGTCAAAATGTGAGCAGAGTATTCACAGCAGTTTTTTAGTTCTGGATTGACCTGAAGCCTCTTCAGTGAATTTGGAAGCTTTTAATAAAACAATATTTAATTTTCAGTTGTGTAGTTACAGAGCATCAACTAGACTGGAAAAAGCCCTCCAGGAAGAGCAGCCTAATTGTAATAGTGTTCAGTTAACACAGTGTAATGGGGACTTCCGGGTGCGGCAATGACCAGCTAAGTCGCACGTTTCGGCACCTCCCGTTTTAACGGACTTTTGGGCTCTTATCGGGAGCCCCAACGGCAATTTTCGAAGGCTGAACCCACTGTGAGGCGACATAGAAGTGAGTCCCCCCGGATGTGAATGGACAGAAGAGATAATAGTGGCCAGATTACGGAGGATCCTCTGGAGCAGCGGCAAAGAAGGGAAGTGAGAAGCAAGATGGCGGCGGAGGGAGGCCAGTTGGTATGGGGCCTGGAACAGCAGGAGTTCCTCCGGCGATGTGTGGAGGAGCTCAAGAAGGAGGTGCTGGCGCCGATGCTGCAGGCGATTGAGGGGTTAAAGGAGGCGCAGAAGACCCAAGAGATGGAGCTCCGTGGAGTGAAGGCAAAAGCTGCCGAAAATGAGGACGAGATACAGGGCTTGGTGGTGAAGACTGAGACGCACGAGGCACTGCATAAGAGGTGTATGGAGAGACTGGAAGCCCTGGAAAATAGCTCGAGGAGGAAGAACTTAAGAATCTTGGGTCTTCCCGAAGGGGCAGAGGGAGCGGACGTTGGGGCGTATGTGAGCACGATGCTCCATATCTTAATGGGAGCTGAGGCCCCGACGGGCCCCCTGGAAGTGGAGAGAGCGTATCGAGTCCTCGTGAGAAGACCAAAGGCAGGAGAAATACCTCGAGCAATAGTGGTGAGGTTCCACCGCTACAAGGACAGGGAGATGGTCCTGAGATGGGCGAAAAAGGCACGGAGCAGCAGGTGGGAGAACGCGGTGATCCGCGTGTATCAGGATTGGAGTGCGGAGGTGGCGAGAAGGAGGGCGAGTTTCAATCGGGCCAAGGCGGTGCTCCACGAGAGGAAAGTGAAGTTCGGAATGTTGCAGCCGGCAAGACTGTGGGTTACACACCAGGGTAAACGCCACTACTTCGAGACGGCAGAAGAGGCGTGGACATTTATCGAAGAGGAGAAGTTGGACTAGATTGGAGAAAGAGTGTTTGAAATGAAGTAGTGAGGTGGTGGCAAGGGACTGTGAATCAGATGGGGGCTGGGGGGAAGAAAAAAAAATTTCTTTCCCCACGAAGGGGGGACACACTCGAAGAAATGTGGGCGCCGGTGGGGAAGGGGAGGGGGAAGAAGAGAGGGAGGTGCGCCATCAAGGGCGGGGCCGAGAGGGAAGCACGGGCTTTGTCTCCGCGCTATGGAAATTGTGGCGGGAAAAGGGGGCGCAGGAAGGAGGGGGCCTCACATGATGGGAGGCTAAGGAAAAACGGAGGAAGTCGAGGTCAGCCAGAGTTTGCTGACTTCCGGAAGCAATTGGGGGGAGCAACTAAGCTAGAGAGGGATCTAGCGGGGGGGGGGGGGGGGGGGGGGGTAACTGGGTTGCTGCTGCTAAGGGGAAGGGGGAGCTGTTACGGGATGGTCGGGACGGGAGGGCGCCATCGGGGAGAAAAGCGGGTGCGTGGGATCCGGGTGAGGAGCTGGTCTAAAAAAGGGGATGGCTAGTCGGCGAGGGGGGGGGTAAAGAGCCCCCCAACCCGGTTGATCACGTGGAACGTGAGAGGGTTGAACGGGCCGATTAAGAGGGCAAGGGTACTTGCGCACCTAAAGAAGCTAAAGGCAGACGTGGTCATGCTTCAAGAGACGCACCTGAAACTGGCGGATCAGGTCAGATTAAGGAAAGGATGGGTGGGACAGGTATTCCACTCGGGCTTGGATGCGAAAAATAGAGGGGTGGCTATACTGGTGGGGAAACGGGTATTGTTTGAGGCTAAGACCATAGTGGTGGATAGTGGGGGCAGGTACGTGATGGTGAGTGGCAGATTGCAAGGTGAGGCGGTGGTGCTGGTGAATGTATATGCCCCGAACTGGGATGACGCGAACTTTATGAAGCGTATGTTGGGGCGCATCCCGGACCTGGAGATGGGAAAGTTGGTAATGGGGGGGGACTTCAACACGGTGCTGGACCCAGGGCTGGACCGGTCCAGATCTAGGACCGGGAGGAGGCCGGCAGCGGCCAAGGTGCTTAAGGGCTTTATGGAGCAGATGGGAGGAGTGGATCCCTGGAGATTTACTAGGCCAAGGAGTAAAGAGTTTTCCTTCTTCTCCCATGTCCACAAAGTGTACTCCCGGATAGACTTCTTTGTCCTGGGAAGGGCGCTGATCCCGAAGGTGGCAGGAACGGAGTATTCGGCTATAGCCATTTCAGATCATGCCCCACATTGGGTAGATCTGGAAGTAGGAGAGGAAAAGGAACAGCGCCCACTCTGGAGATTAGATATGGGACTGTTGGTGGACGTGGGGTATGTGTAAGGGTGAGGGGATGTATTGAAAGGTACCTAGAGATTAATGATGACGGAGAGGTCCAGGTGGGAGTGGTCTGGGAGGCGCTGAAGGCGGTGGTTAGAGGGGAGCTGATCTCCATAAGGGCCCATAAGGGGAAACAAGAGGGTAAAGAAAGGGAGAGATTGTTGAGGGAGATTTTGAGGGTGGATAGGCAATATGCGGAGGCTCCAGATGAAGGGCTATACAGGGAAAGACGGAGATTGCACACGGACTTTGACATGTTGACCACGGGTAAGGCGGAGGCACAATGGAGGAAGGCACAGGGAGTGCAGTATGAATATGGAGAGAAGGCGAGCCGGCTGCTGGCCCAACAACTTAGGAAGAGGGGGGCGGTGAGAGAGATCGGAGGGGTTAGAGACGAGGAGGGAAAGATGGAACGGGGAGCGGAGAGGGTGAACGGGGTATTTAAGGTATTTTACGAGAGGCTATATAAGGCTCAACCCCTTCAGAGGCTATATAAGGCTCAATCCCCGGAAGGGAAAGAGGGAATGATGCGTTTCCTAGACCAGCTGGAGTTCCCGAAGGTTGAGGAACAGGAGATCACAGGACTGGGAGCGCAGATTGAGATGGAGGAGGTGGTAAAAGGAATTGGGAACATGCAGGCAGGGAAGGCCCCGAAACCGGATGGGTTCCCGGTGGAATTCTATAGGAAATACGTGGACCTGCTGGCCCCACTTCTGACGAGAACCTTTAATGAGTCTAGGGAAAGGGGGACACTACCCCCGACGATATCGCTGATCCTGAAAAGAGACAAAGACCCGCTGCAGTGCGGGTCATACAGGCCTATTTCCCTCTTGAACGTAGATGCCAAGCTTTTGGCCAAGGTGCTGGCGACGAGGATATAGGACTGTGTCCCTGGGGTGGTGCATGATGATCAAACGGGGTTTGTTAAAGGGAGGCAATTGAATGCTAATATACGGAGGCTGCTGGGGGTGATGCTGATGCCCCCACCGGAGGGGGAGGCGGAGATAGTGGTGCCGATGGATGCAGAGAAAGCATTTGATAGAGTGGAGTGGGACTACCTGTGGGAAGTACTGAGGAGATTTGGATTTGGAGAGGGGTTCATTAGATGGGTTCAGCTCCTGTACAGGGCCCCGGTGGCAAGTGTGATTACAAATAGGCAACGATCTGACCACTTCCGACTATATAGGGTACAAGACAGGGATGTCCCCATTACTGTTTGCGTTGGCAATTGAGCCACTGGCCATAGCGCTGAGGGGCTCCAGGAAGTGGAGGGGGGTACTTAGGAGAAGAGCATCGGGTGTCATTATACGCGGATGATTTGTTGTTGTATGTCGCGGACCCAGTGGAGGGGATGCCTGAGATAATGCAGACACTCAGGGAGTTTGGAGAATTTTCAGGATATAAATTAAATATGGGGAAGAATGAACTGTTTGTGATGCACCCCGGGGAACAGGGCAGGGGAATAGACGATTTACCGTTGAGGAGGGTAACAAGGGATTTCCGGTATTTGGGGATCCAGGTGGCCAGGAACTGGGGAACCTTGCATAAGCTTAACTTGGCACGAATGGTAGAGCAGATGGAAGAGGACTTTAGGAGGTGGGACATGGTGCCCCTGTCATTGGCGGGCAGGGTGCAGGCGGTTAAAATGGTGGTTCTTCCAAGGTTTCTTTTTGTGTTCCAGTGCCTCCCTGTACTGATTACAAAGGCCTTTTTTTAAAAGGTGGACAAGAGTATTATGAGCTTTGTGTGGGCTGGAAAGACCCCAAGAGTAAAGAGGGGGTTCCTGCAGCGCAGTAGGGACAGAGGGGGACTGGCACTGCCGAGTCTAAGTGATTATTATTGGGCCGCCAACGTGTTCATGATATGTAAGTGGATGAGGGAAGAAGAAGGGGCGGCGTGGAAAAGACTGGAGATGGCATCCTGTAGGGGAACTAGCCTAAAAGCACTGGCGACGGCGCCGTTGCCATTCTCCCCGAAAAAATACACCACAAACCCAGTGGTGGTGGCAACTCTGAAAATTTGGGGGCAGTGGAGACGACATAAGGGAGTGACGGGTGCCTCAGTGTGGTCCCCGATAAGGAACAATCATAGGTTCGTCCCGGGAAGGATAGATGGGGGATTTAAATCTTGGCAGCGAGCAGGAATTGCAAAATTGAAGGACTTGTTCTTAGACGGGACGTTCGCGAGTCTGGGAGCACTGACAGAAAAATATGGGCTGCCACCTGGGAATGCATTTCGCTATATGCAAGTGAGGGCATTTGTGAGGCAACAGGTGAGGGAATTTCCGCAGCTCCCGGCGCAAGAGATCCAGGACAGAGTGATTTTGGGGGCATGGGTGGGTGATGGCAGGATGTCAGTGTGGCAGTACATATTCCCTATACAATATATAGGGAAATGGGAGACGAGGAGGAGACGATGGTGGAGGAGCTGAAGGGAAAATGGGAGGAGGAGCTGGGGGAAGAGATAGAGGAGGGGCTGTGGGCAGAGATAGAGGAGGGGCTGTGGGCAGATGCCCTAAGTAGGGTAAACTCTTCGTCCTCGTGTGCCAGGCTCAGCCTGATACAATTCAAGGTTCTACACGGCGCATATGACTGGAGCAAGGCTGAGTAGATTTTTTGGAGTGGAGGATCAGTGCGGGAGATGCGCGGGAAGCCCGGCGAACCACACCCACACGTTCTGGTCATGTCCGGTATTGCATGGGTTCTGGGTGGGTGTGGCAAAAGTGATTTCAAAGGTGGTGGGGGTCCGGGTCGAACCAGGCTGGGGGTTGGCTATATTTGGGGTTGCAGATGAGCCGGGAGTGCAGGAGGCGAGAGAGGCCGATGTTTTGGCCTTTGCGTCCCTAGTAGCCCGGCGAAGGATTCTACTTATGTGGAAAGAAGCTAAACCCCCGGGCGTGGAGGCCTGGATAAACGACATGGCAGGGTTCATAAAATTGGAGCGGATAAAGTACGCACTGAGAGGTTCGGCTCAAGGGTTCACCAGGCGGTGGCAATCGTTCCTCGACTATCTCGCAGAGCGATAAGGGAAAATAGTAAAGGTAGCAACAGCAGCCATGTGGGGAGGGGGGAGGACTCATTTGGGTCCTCGGGTTTTATGTGTGTGTTTATATATTAGTTATTTATATTAGATTTTACGAAGTTACTATTTTAGTTACTATTTCTGTTGTTTCTTATTTTGTTGTTGGCAGTTGCCGTTAGTTAGCATATTATTTATTTAAAAAACGATCAATGTATATATTATTACAAAGTTGTAAAATGGGAAATTTTTGTTTTAGTTTGATCGAAAAACTTTAATAAAATAGATTTTTTAAAAAAACACAGTGTAATGGAAGTATTTTCTCCACAGAGTGCTCGTCACTAGCATTTTTGCCGTTTCTGAGAGTTTGGTGTGGGTGATTTGGCTGCTATGTTTACTACAACAGTGACTACTCTTAATTGCTTAATTGGGTTAACACAGGGCTAAATCGCTGGCTTTGAAAGCACACCAAGGCAGGCTAGCAACACGGTTCAATTCCCGTACCAGCCTCCCCGAACAGGTGCCGGAATGTGGCGACTAGGGGCTTTTCACAGTAACTTAATTTGAAACCTACTTGTGACAAGTGATTTTCATTTCATTTTTTTCATTTTTCATGTCGCTTTGGGATGTCCTGACGAAGGCACTGTTAAGAAAATCCAAGTTTGTCTTGGTTTAATGTTGCAACTGAAAGTCAGTATCCCTGATGATACAGCATTTAGTACTGTACTGAAGTGTTCGACTAGATTATGTGCTCAAATCCTGCAGTGGACTTTGTACCTATGATCTAACTGGGTGCTGACACTGAACCAAGCAGAACTATAAGCACACATTCAAAATCACACAATCTAATGCAGTGATTTTCAAACTTTTTTCCGGCAACCCACTTATACAAAATGGTTGACTCTCACTACTCACACCATATTCACAATAGATTCTCCATAGTTACTTTTAAAAATGCCACATTTGTTGTTGGCACTTCTGTATTACAATATATAAGTGTTATAAATAAAAATATATTTTCTACTTTGTTACTTGGAGATCTAAATAATTTGTAATAAACAGATACCCTGACTCGAATGGATGGATTTCTCAAACCTACACCCGTCCTCCCAGAGCCGAGTTGAGAATTGGGGAAACATGAAGCAGCTTCATAACTGTGGACCAATTGAAAGGCAATGAGATCCCCACAGGATACACGGGAATTATCTGCTAAATTTTGTATATGGGAGCCCACTGGCTCCGAGCTGCTGACTGGGGTACTTGTTGAAACACATTCGAAACAGTCATTTGGCTTCAGGTGGGAAATGAAGGCTTGACAAAATATAATGCAACGCACTACTGGAAACTAATTCTGTGGAAAAGGAATATCTTCAGGAAAGAAACTTAAAGAGAATTGATTTATCTTTGCAACTCTTCAGTTTCAGTTGCAGACGCTGACTAATTTGACCGATCAGCTTCTGCAGAAACGGGAATCGCTGCTGGAGGCTGTCTCGGTGGCGGTGACTGTAAGTGAGCCAGGGAGGCAAGAAAGTCCTCGGCACCAGCTTCCACATCAGCCTTATGTGGCCATATATTGTACTGCAGCAAAGATTTACCCTGGAAAAAAAAATGGTCAGGCGATCTTTAGGAGTCATTTTTGGTGATCTTTTGGTCACCCATTTTACACCATCCAGGTTGCGACCCCCACTTTGAAAAATGCTGATTTAAATGTATAATGATGGCAATAAAGGACCAGATTAGCTTTAAAATGTAATTCAGATCTTTGCACAATGGGCCTCTTTACAACATATTTCAGAACTCACTTGTGGTTCCATTTTACTCTGATTCCCATCCTTTTGGGTTTAATCACTGCATCCACAGCAAAGGCCAGAAAAGTGTCCCACGCTAAGCAGCCATTTAAGTCTAGAAGACAATACTGTGTATATTTGCATATGTTGGACACTAAGTGGGACTATGGGTTTTGATTGTGAATGATCTGGTATCTCTTTGACTTTTTCCCCTTTTTCCCTCCAGATATTGGCCATGCTGACTTGTATTGTTCTAATATTTTGGATTGTATGCATCGTCGCCCCACCATTTACACAGCCCTATCGGTTCTTTTTGTTGTGCTTTCTGGTTAGTTTTGCTTGGAGCTGGGTGTTTCTATACAAGGTACAGAATTCTATGAATTATTTTATCTCATCTTCCGATTCGCCACATTACAGCATTCCGGACTTAACATTGAGTTCAACAACCTCAGACTGTGAACTCTCTCCTCCACCTTCACCCCATTTTTCTTTCTTTTAAAAAAAAATATATTTATTAAAGTTTTTTAACACAATTTTTCACCCTTACAAACACCCCCCCCCCCGTAACAAAATAGAAAGAAAACACACATAGCAAGATATATACATGATAAAACGATATGTTCCGGAGCTTTGTACACTGGCTTCCTCCCGTACATGCCAGTTTTCCAGATCTTTCATGTGTTCTCTTGCTCAAATACACCCTAGGCAGACCCCCCCCCCCCCCCCCCCTTCACAGGGCATCCCCCCCCCGGGTTGCTGCTGCTGCTGACCGACCTTCCTCTTAACGCTCCACGAGATAGTCTAGGAACGGTTGCCACCGCCTGTAGAACCCTCTCAAGGCAAACTTTATCCTCTCCAGCTTAATGAACCCAGCCATGTCGTTTGTCCAGGCCGCCACGCGGGGGGGCTTTGCCTCCTTCCACATTAGCAAGATCCTTCGCCGGGCTACTAGGGACGCAAAGGCCAGAATGCCGGCCTCTTTCGACTCCTGCGCTCCTTGCTCGTCCACTACTCCAAATATTGCTAGCCCCCAGCTTGGCTTGACCCGGACTTTCACCACCTTAGATATTGTTCCCGTCACTCCTCTCCAGAACCCCTCCAGTGCCGGACATGACCAAAACATATGGACATGGTTTGCTGGACTTCCTGAGCACCTCCCATATCTGTCCTCTACCCCAAAAAACCTACTCCACCTCGCCCCCGTCAAATGCGCTCTGTGAACCACCTTAAATTGTATCAGGCTGAGCCTGGCACACAAGGAGGAGGAATTAACCCTACCTAGGTCATCAGCCCATAGCCCCTCCTCAATCTCCTCCCCCAGCTCCTCCTCCCATTTACCCTTCAGCTCCTCTACCAACGCTTCCCCCTCTTTCATCTCCTGATATATTGCCGACACCTTGCCCTCTCCCACCCATACGCCCGCGATCACCCTGTCTTGAATTTCCTGTGCCGGGAGCAACGGAATTCCCTTACCTGCCGCCTCACAAACGCCCTCACCTGCATGTATCTGAAAGCATTTCCCGAGGCTATCTCAAACTTCTCCTCTAGTGCCCCTAGGCTCGCAAACGTCCCATCAATGAACAGGTCCCCCATTCTTCTAATCCCCGCCCGATGCCAGCTCTGAAACCCCCCGTCCATCCTCCCCGGGACAAACCAGTGGTTTACCCTGATCGGGGACCACACCGAGGCTCCCATTGCACCCCGTGCCGTCTCCACTGGCCCCAAATCTTTAGCGTTGCCGCCACCACTGGACTCGTGTACCTTGACGGCGAGAGCGGCAGCAGTGCCGTCACCAGCGCCCCCAGGCTCGTTCCTTTGCAGGACGCCATCTCCAACCTCTTCCATGCCGCCCCCTCTCCCTCCATCACCCACTTACGGATCATCGCCACATTTGCTGCCCAGTAGTAGCTCCCTAGGTTCGGCAGCGCCCCATTTTTATTTCTATCAATTCATTTTCATTTCTTCAATCAATCCAATTTTCCCTCACTATTGTCTCCCCTCTCCTCCCCCACCCCAGTTGAGCTATTTGTTCCCTGTTTCTAGTTGCCCTTTGACACACTGATTACCTTTGTTCTGCCTTTAACTCATTCTGATCTCTTAATGTTCCACTATCAGCAGCCTTAGCCTGGTTTGGGCTGGTTTAGCAAAGTGGGCTAAACAGCTGGCTTGTAATGCAGAACAAGGCCAACAGCGCGGGTTCAATTCCCGGCCTCTCCGAACATACGCTGGAATGTAGCGACTAGGGGCTTTTTACAGTAACTTCATTGAAGCCTACTTGTGACAATAAGCAATTATAATATTATTATTATCATAGAGGGATCTGGGTGTTCTAATATATGAATCCCAAAAAGATAGTATGCAGGTACAGCCAGTGATTAGGAAGGCAAATTGAATGTTGGCATTTATTTCAAGGTGAGTGAGATATAAAAAATAGGGAAATTTACTGCTGCTGCACAGGGCCTTGGTAAGACCACATCTGGAGTACTTTGGTTTTCTTAATTCGAAAAAGGATATAATTACGTTAAAAGCAGTTCAGAGAAGGTTCACGGGACTTATTCCTGGCTCATCTTATGAAGAAAGATTGAACCTATTCCAATTGGAACTTAGAAGAATGATAGGTGATCTTATTAAAACATACAAGATCCTGAGGGGACTTGATAGGGTGGATATGGAGAAAATGTTTCCTCTTGAGTGGGAGACTACAATTGGGGGACACAGCGTAAGAATAAGAGATCTTGTGTCCCTTTTCAGCCGGACACAAGAATATTTTTCCCTCAATGGATCGTTAGTCTGTAGAATTCCCTTCCCGAGAAAACATTGGAGGTTGGATCATTGAATTTTTTCAAGGCAGAATTAGATTTTTGATAGACAAAGGAGTCATGGGTTATGGAGGTACCAGACAAAAAGTGTTGAGATCACAACTGGATCAGCCATGATTTATTGAATGGTAGATCAGGTTGGAAGGATTGAATGGCCTACTCCAAATCCTATATTCCTAACGAGCAATACCATAAGTATATGTGGAGCTTGAACTCAAAATATCTGGTTTTGGTTTTAATATCCTGTACCAACCCTAGTTGTCTATGTGGGCGCATTCTCCCCAAAAATGTAAAAAACCTTGTAATGCGAGTCAGTATTTGTATTATTTTCCTATTAGGCTGTATGTTTTCCACAGAAGACAGTTTGATGTATTTCTAAGAATTGTTCTTCACTGGGCTATGGTGCACTTTTGTATGCCGATTTGTTAGCTTCCCTCAACTCCACTACGAGTGTCAGGGCTTCCAAAAAAAAAATGCAGTTGGTTGCTGATTGCACAGTCTGACAATTTTCAGAATGCAAGTCTCTTCAATTTGTAAAACCTATTTATTTTCACAGACAGCTTTTGCAAAGCGACAGGCTGATTTCGCCAAGTTACAACTTGACAAACCTATGTGTACAGGGGTACAAAACATGGACTGGAAGGGCAGTCTGGCTGGTGAGTAAGCTTTATTGAGAAAGTTTAATTTTTGAATGAAATTAAACAATCCCTCTTGCTAATTATTGGCCCTGTAAACTACAAGCTTATCAGTGGCTGTTGTATTACAGCAGCAAGAATATTTTATCAAACAGATACATCTGCAACACCAGAAAAGTACTTTGTTTTAATTGTGTTCTTTAACATCACAGAACGTTAAAATTGTCACTACTGGTGCTTATTTAGTTACAGTTTTTACTAGTGACTGTCTAATTTGATTTGCTATTTAAAGTTTTGTTGAAGTATAATTTTTTCCCCAAATATGTTTATTAAACATTTTTCACAATAAAAATCATGCAAAACAATTAACCAAAGTTACGCAATAAAAGATCAAGACTAACGAACAAAAGCACATATTAACCTAACCCCAAAAACAAAACTAAATCCTCTAACAGCCGACGGTGACTAGCTCCTTAAAAAGGGAAATTAATGGCTCCAACTTGGGTAGAACCCTTCTTCCGACCTCTATTGGGGACTTGATATTCTCCAAATGTAAGAAAGACATGAGGTCAAACCAAGCCAAGGCACTGAGCGGAGTAGGAGACCTCGTCTCTGGGCTATAAACGAGGTGAAGACAAGGACATCCGCCTTCAGCCCTGTCTGAAGCTGGCGAGTCTGATACCCCTAAAAATAGCCACCAGCCAACATGGATCCAAATCACCATCAAGTATTTTCGACATGGTGTTGAAGAAAGAGGCCCAAAAGCTTACCAACTTGGAACAAGTCTATAACATATAGGAGTGTAGTTAGCCAGCCCCAGAGCAACGCTCACACTTGTCCTCCACCCCAGAGAAAAATCCACTCTTGCTCGCTTTCGTCAGATGCACCCTGTGGACCACCTTCAATTAGATCAGAATTAGCCGAGCCCATGAAGACGTAGAGTTGACCCTGTGTCGAACCTCACTTCATATTTCATCATCCAGAATGGGACCCAACTCCTCCCATTCCGCCCTCGTCTCATTCAACAGAGCTGACTCAGCTGAGAGGATATACCCGAAATAGTCCCCTCACCAGACCCGGCCAAAGCCAAAATCCTCTTCGACGCGGAAGAGGGCGGCGCCAAAGGAAAGGAAGGAAAAGCTTTGCACAAAAAATCATGAATCTGAAAAGACTGGAACCAAGCTGTTGGCATTTCTCCGTCAGCTCCTTAAAAACTGGCAAACCTCCATTTCTCAAACTGGTCTCCAAACCCTCCCCTTCCATGACTTGCTGGCAGAAAAAGGTGGTTATTGCAGGAGGGGGCTAGCGAAGACCTGGAACAGAGCTTAAAATGCTGCCTGAACTGCGTCCAGATTCTCCGGGTAGACACCACCCTGGATTCAGGGAAAATCTTACTGAAGAGAAAGGCAACAGTGAGGTTACTATTGCACCAAGGCTACCGTGCAGGAGCTCGCTTCCGTTTGTCCCCATATGGAACCAGGATCACTGAACCACAACAATGTCTTCTGAATATTAGCTGCCCAATGATAAAACAGTAAATTGGGTAGAGCCAAGCCCCGCCTATCTCTGGAGCAAAGCTCCACGGATCCTTGCAGTCTTACCCACCCAAATAAAGGAAGACGTTAATTTATTGACTTTGACAAAAAAGGACTTGGGGAGAAAGATGGGGAGAAAAATAAATGCAAATCTCAGGAGTACCCTCATTTTAATAGTCTGAACCCTGCCCAGCAAGCACAGGGGGAGGTTATCCCACCTCTGTAAGTTAGACTTGACACCATCAACCAGACACTATCATTTAATTAATTTTTTTAATTTTTTCAATTAAGGGGCAATTTAACACGGCCAATTCACCTACCCTGCACATCTTTGAGTTGTGAGGGTGAGACCCATGCAGACACGGGGAGAATGTGCGAACTCCACACGGACGGTGACCCAGGGCCGGGATCAAACCTGGGTTCTTGGCGCCCCGTATAATTTAATTTATGAAACAAAGCCCAATTAGGGGTCACCTGGACCCCCAGATAACAAAAGCTAGTCTTGGCAGGGTAAAAAGGTAGTGGCCCCAGTTGGGCTCCCTTCCCCAGGGGGCGTGGGGGCGGGGGGGGGTTGACCGGGAAGCATTCACTCTTGTCCAAGTTCACCTTGTACCCAGAGAAGGAGTCAAAACTCCCAAGCAGCTTCATTATCTCCATAAAGGGTACTGGGTCCTATAATATTGAGAAGTAGGCCATCCGCGTAAAGAAAACCCGAAGCTCCACCGCTCCCCGATTCATTCCCCCTCCACTTAACAGAGGATCTCAGTGCTATAGCAAGCGGTACTATTGCCAACGGGAACGGAGACTGTGGATTTGTTGAAAATGAAGGAAATAGAGGCCTGTGTGAAGGCAGAGGGCAACGCACCCCGGAAACGAATCATTAAACATATCCAGAGTTAAAGGTACCAACTGCTTCTCAAACTTACTATAAAATTCAGTGGGGAAGCTATCGGGGCCAAGGGCTTTATCAGTCTGCAACAGCACGGCAGCACTGTAGCATTGTGGATAGCACAATTGCTTCACAGCTCCAGGGTCCCAGGTTCGATTCCCAGTTTGGGTCAATGTCTGTGCGGAGTCTGCACGTTCTCCCCGTATCTGCGTGGGTTTCCTCCGGGTGCTCCGGTTTCCTCCCACAGTCCAAAGATGTGCAGGTTAGGTGGATTGGCCATGCTAAATTGCCCTTGGTGTCCAAAATTGCCCTTAGTGTTGGGTGGGGTTACTGGGTTATGGGGATAGGGTGGAGGTGTGGACCTTGGGTAGGGTGCTCTTTCCAAGAGCTGCTGCAGACTCGATGGGCCAAATGGCCTCCTTCTGCACTGTAAATTCTATGAAACAGAATGCATTTCCTCTGGGGCCCAATGGGAATTCCATTGCTCTTCTCCCCCTCCTCGGCTGAGATGGATAAGCTGTCCAAAAAGTCAGTCATAACTGATCTCCCAGCCGGAAGCCCTAATCTACAGAGACCCTCATGGAACGAATCAAAAGCCACAATAACCTGAGGAGGGGTGGAAACCAGCTCGAGTTACGTTCCTGTACAATCTCCCGGGAACCCGCCAGTCGCTTCAACTGATGAGCTAAGAGGCGCCTGGCCTTCTCCCCATATTCATAAAACATACCCCTTGAGTGTCGCAGCTGGTCCACTCCACTAACAGCCGAGGTGCTTTTGAGCACCTTGGCGAAAGAATTCGGTAAGCACTGGCAGGTTTGTCAGAGGACCTCGGCAAATCGATGGAAGAGGCCAAGGCCCCATCGAGTGGCTTAGAGAAATAAAAATTAAGAGACTATAAGAAATGTTTAATAAGAAATTGAATCCTCTAGTAGCTCAGGAACTGGAAGGACTCTGATGTGGCATCACAGTTGTAGCGGTAGCTTGTGGTGTCCTCATACATCATGCAGCAAAATGTGTAAAATCCAATGTTGCAGCTTTCAGTGGTCTAATAACTTTAAAGACTCAGACAAATTTTGTTAAATATACAATATGACCAATGTCAACTTATGAGTGATTTGAGAGATTGTGCCCATTTTGAAAGTTTTTTTTACCTCGTGCTTTTGCTCAAATTTATTAGCATTTTGCAAATTGCAAAATATGCCATGATCCAGCACAATTGGCAGTTTTTAAAACTGAGCATTTAAAAAAAAAAAATTTGCATAGTTCAAAATGGTAACTTGGTAAAGTTGAGTAAAACAACTGAAATTAGGTTTATAACAAACATTACATATTTTTTAATTGCTTCGTCAATTCACTAGTTTGAGTAATTAAATTTTAAATTATGTTCATTTTTAATAAACACATCACAGAATCATAGAATTTACAATGCAGAAGGAGACCATTCGGCACATCGAATCTGCACCAGCCCTTGGAAAGGGCACCCTACTCCACCCTATTCCCGTAAGCCAGTACTTAACCTTTTGGACACTTATGGGGCAATTTATCATGGCCAATCCACCTGACCTGCACATCTTTGGACTGTGGAAGGAAACCGTAGCACCTGGAGGAAACACGCGCAGACCCGGGGAGGAAGTGCAAACTCGGGCGGCACAGTGGTTAACACTGCTGCCTCACGGCGCCGTGGTCCCGAGTTCGATCCCGGCCCCGGGTGACTGTCCATGTGGAGGTTGTACATTCCCCTGTGTCTACATGGGTCTCAGCCCCACAACCCAAAGATACGCAGGGTAGATGGATTGGACACGCTAAATTGACCTTTAATTGGAAAAAAATGAATTGGCTACTTTAAATTTATATAAAAAAAGAGAAGTGCAAACTCCACACAGTCACCCAAAGCTGGAATTGGACCGGGGTCCCTGGAGCTGTGAAACAGCAGTGCTGACCACTCCCACTATTTCAAGTTATATTGCCGAAAATTGACAGTTTCTTCGTAAATTAAAAGAATTGCATTTAAAAGCTTTCAAAGCGCACGCTTTAGTGTTCTTGTGCCTGAAAGAATCAGTTTAGTTTTTAAAACTACACTGAAGTCCTGCCCCAGAACACATTTAGTAGAAGCTCCCAATGTTGCCTAATTCGCCCTGCGAAAATGGCCAATTGAATAGGGAAGGCTTGCTTCCAGTTTTTAAAAATATCACAAAAGCTTGTGGATAGTATCCTAGGTCCAAGCATGCTTCACCAGTGACCTTCCTTCCGTCATAAGGTCAGAAGTTGGGGGTGTTTGCAGATGACCGCACAATATTTAGCACCATTCGCGACTCCTCAGATCCTGAAACAGTTCATCTCCAAGAGCAGCAAGACTTGGACAATATCCAGGCTTGGGCTGACAAACGGCAAATAACATTCACGCCTCACAGGTGCCAGACAATGACCATTTTCGAGAGGATCTAATCATCGCCCTCTGACATTCAATGGCAGAATCTCCCACTATCAGCATCCTGGGGGTTACCGTTGACTAGAAACTGAAGGTCAAAGGCTAGATATCCTGCAACAAGTAACTCACCTGCTGGCCCCCCAAAGCCTGTCCACTATCTACAGGGCACAAGTCAGGAGTGTAATGGAATACTCTCCACTTGCTTGGATGAGCGCAGCTCCAACAACACTCGCTTGACACCATTGAGGACAAAACAGTCTGCTTGATTGCTACCCCTTCCACAAGCATTCACTCCCTCCACCACAGATGCACAGTGGCCACAGCTGTACCATCTACAAGATGTACTGCAGGAAGTCACCAAGGTTCTTTAGGCAGTACCTTTCAAAACCGTGTATTTCAAACTTTTTTTTACCAACCGGCCAACCTTCGAGATCCATGCCGACTGACCTTTGCAACCCATGCCGTAGACCTTCGCAATCCACACCGGCCAGCCTTCGTGACCTACGTTGGCCGACATTCGCGACCCACAATTTTCTCTTACTTTAATGCAAGAGGTGAGCCTGCTTGGTCCTCACGATCTCACTCTAATCAGGTTCACAGGAGGAGAGGGCTATGCACTTATCGGATTCAGCCTGTTCCTTAGTGCCGTCTTAATTTTTGTGAGGTCAGAAAATCCAACCTCTCTCATGTAGGTTGTTGTGAAGGAAAAAGCAGAAAAATGCTTGTTTTCTCAGCTCCGGATACTCCTCGGAGATGCTACTCCAGAATGCTGACCGTTTCATCGACTTGTGCCGTGTTTTTAATGTGCTGTCAAAGCTGAGGCGCAGAAGTTTAATCAGCTTCATTTGGAGTCAGGCTTGCCAGTCCATTTACAGTTTCCTTACTAATGCTGTTTTCTTCGATGTGTCGTAGCAGTGCGGGGAACATGTAGTAATTTTGGCTTTGCATTCGCAATTGCCAAACTTTCAGTGACATTTGGAAAGCTGTGATTGCTTCACAGTGCCGAAAGCAATCAACATCCTTCCATTGCAATTTGAGGTTCAGTTCATTTAGAATTGAAAAGAACTGCAAGATAAGACATAGTTAGCATCCAAGTTTCATCAGCAAGCGAATCAGCCAGAAAGGAGGAGGAAAGCGTGGATTTCGTACTTCAGTTCGTAAACTGAGTATCTCCCCCATTGACTGACCATTACAGTAACTCTTCAAGCGGAGGAAGTCCGTCATTGGGATTGACTGGTCACTGTTTCGATTCAATGCTTTAATGTAGTCTAAAAGGTCAGCAAAAAACTTGCAGCCATCCTTCAGTACATCGAGGATGACAATGTGATGATTTCCCATGGCTTTCATTATATCGCTTGCCAAACGTTCAGTTCTGTCCATGATTAAACCATGAGGAATATATACTCTTTCCAGATCATTTGAGTAATGTTTAGGGATGCAAAACAGATGGATGTCATAGCCTTATTCATCATTGGTGATCACCACGCAGTCAGCCACCGCCATGCCCAGATTGCACTTTGACCCTGGGTTCAGGTCACAGAACTCCCGTGCCGCATGCACCGATGAGCTGGTCGCGACCGCCATGTTTAAAGCCGCTCCCAGCCAGCATTGTTATAAGCCGGCTGCTGCGGCTGTTGCACGTGAATTCCCACGATCGGGAACGGCACGATGGCTGGCCCCACGACCCTCCCGACACCTGTGGGTCGCGACCCCCACTTTGAAAATGCCTGTTCCAAACCCACAGCCACTACCGCCAAGAAGGACAACAGCAGCAGATACCCGAGAACACCACCACCTGGAGGCTTCTCTCCCAGTCACTTACCATACTGACTTGGAAATATATTGCCATTCCGTCATTGTCACTGGAAATCCTGGAATACCCTCCCCAACAGCACCTCTGGGTTTGCCCCCACCAGATGGACTGCAATAGTTCAAGAAGGCAGCTCATCACCACCTTCTGAAGGGCAACTGTGGATGGGCAATAAATGTTGGCCAAGCCAGTGATGCCCACATCCTTTAAATTAATGAAAAATTGTTTCAAAACTTGAATTGTAAGTTCAATCGGAATTCTTTAAAGTGAAGCAATGGGTCCTCACTGAGTCCCTGGACATGCCCTTGAATCCTGCGCAGGCCAACTGGCGGGTGTGTTCGCAGACATCTTTAACCTCCCCCTATTCCGTTCCGAGGTTCTCCGCTGCTTCAAGAAGACCACTTTCATATCGGTGCCAAAGAAGAACCAAGCAACGTGCCTCAACGACTACTGACTGGTGGCCTGACATCTATTATTATGAAGTGCTTCGAGAGGTTAGTCCTGAGACACGTCAACTCGAACCTTCCAGATTGCCTTCATCCACTGCAATTCACCTACCGTCACAACCAGTCCACAGCAGATGCTGTCTCCCTGGCCCTACACTCATCCCTGGAGCATTTCGACACAATGACACCTACGTCAGTGTTCGTTGACTACAGCTCCGCCTTCAACACCATAACCTATGCCTTCAAACTCCAAAACCTAGGACTCGGCTCCTCCCTCTGCAATTGGATCCTCGACTTCCTGACACAGACTGCAATCTGTAAGGATAAATTACACCTCCTCCACAATAGTCCTCAATACCCGCAAGCCTCCATGCGTAGCCTGCTGCTATACTCCCTATATACATGATTGTGTGGCAAAATTTGGCTCTAACTCCATCTACAGGTTTGCTGATGACATGACCATCGTGGGGCGGATCTTAAACAACGAGTCAGAGCACAGGAGGGAGATAGAAAATTTAATGGCATGGTGCAACAACAAAAATCTTTCCCTCCATGTCAACAAAACAAAGGAACTGGTCATTGACTTCAGGAAGCGAAGTGCTGTCCACGCCCCTGTCTACCAATAGTGCCGAGGTGGAGAGGGTTGACAGCTTCAAATTCCTAGGTGTGCACATTACCAACAATCTGTCCTGGTCCGCCATGACCAAGAAAGCACAACAGTGACTATCCTTCCTCCGGAAATTCGGCATGTCCACAATGACTCTTAATAATTTTTTTTTTTCGTCCATGGGACGTGGGCATCGCAGGCTGTGCCAGCATTTATTGCCCATCCCTAACTGACCTTGAGGGGGTAGTTAAGAGTCAATCGCATTGCAGTGGGTCTGGAGTCACATGTAGGCCAGACTGGGTAAGGACAGCAGATTTCCTTCCCTGAAAGATATTAGTGAACCAGATGGAGTTTTTTTTTTTTTTTAGATTACCATAGAAAGCATTCTTTGTGGCTGCATCACAGCTTTGTATGGCAAATGCTCGATCAAGATCGTAAGAAACTACAGAGAGTCATGAACACAACCCAGTCCATCATGCGAACCCACCTCCCATCCATTGACTCTGTCTGCACCTCCCGCTGCCTGGGGCAAGCGGGCAGCATAATCAAAGACCTCCCCCACCCAGGTTATTCTCTCTTCCAACCTCTTCCATTGGGCAGAAGATACAAAGGTTTGAGAACACAGACCAATAGATTCAAAAACAGCTTCTTTCACTGCTGTTACCAGACTCCTGAATGACCCTCTTAGGGCCTGAACTGATCTTGTGGATTAAACTGATCTTTCTACTGTAATGGGCCAGGGTTTAGAGTACCCCAAAGTGTATCATGGAGTTCACCTGACCCACAACTTTTAATAGATTGTGATATGGGGAGCACACGGCCCACTCTACAGGTGTGGTACAGCAGAAATGGAAAAGTATTTTTTAAAGCAAAACAATGTTTATTCTATGAACTCAAGTTAACTTTTTTGAAACATCGTGAACATCTTAGCAACCATTAATTAAAATACAACCCCCAAAGAATACAACACTAATAATGCTTAATAATTTCCCAAACAACATCCAGAAGACAAAGGAAACACCTTTTAACAGAAGCACATTAGGTTACATTCACTACTGAGAACATTTATAATTCTGAATTCACCAAATGATCAAGAGATATTTGCAACGCGCTCACACATCCTCTACTCCTTCAAAAAATCGGCTCATCCTCGCCCTCGTGAGGTGCGCTCTATATGCCACCTTCAGCTGTATCAGCCCCAACCTCGCACATGAGGTGGAGGCATTCACTCTCCGGAGCACCTCACACCAGACCCCCTCCTCTATAACCTCTCCCAGCTCTTCCTCCCACTTTGCTTTGATCCCTTCCAGTGGTGCCTTATCCTCTTCCAGAATAGCTCCGTACACCGCTGACACTGCCCCCTTCTCCAGTCCTCTTGTCGTCAACACCTCCTCCAGCAATGTGGAGGCCGGTTCCTCTGGGAAGCTCTATCTCCTTCCTGGTAAAATCCCGAACCTGCATGTACCTAAACCCTTCTCCCTGCTCTAGCCCATACTTCGCTTCCAGCTCCCTCAATCCTGCAAACCGACCCCGAAGAAACAAATCTTTTAGCGTCTTAATCCCCTTCTCTTCCCATTTCCGAAAACTTCCATCCCACCTCCCTGGCTCAAATCTGTGGTTCCCCCGAAGTGTTGGTGAAACTGCCTCCAGATTTTCAATGAAGCTATTATTACCGGACTCCCTGAATATTTCCCCGGAGCTATCGGGAGCGGCGCTGTTGCAAGTGCCTTCAGCCCCGACCCCCTGCACAAACTCTCCTCCATTCTGACCCACTGAGAATCAACCCCTCTGACCCAGCTCCGCACTTTCTCCACGTTCGCCGCCCAGTAGTAGTACAACAAGTTCGGGAGACCCAAACCCCCTGCCTGCCTTCCCCTCTTTAGCAGCACCTTTCTCACTCTGGCCATCTTCCCTCCCCATATGAATGAGGTAATCCTTCCCTCAATCTCCCTGAAAAAAGTCCTTGGCAGGAAAATCGGTAGGCATTGAAAAATAAACAGAAATCGCGGCAACACATTCATTTTAACCGCCTGTACCCGACCTGCCAGTGACAGAGGAAGGCCGTCCCACCTTGCCAGATCAGCTTTCACTCTCCCCACCAAACTAGTGATGTTGTACCTGCGAAGCCTCCCCCACTCCCGGGCAACCTGCACCCCCAGATACCTAAAATGAGTCCTTGCTCTACGGAATGGCAGCCCCCCCACCCCTGCCCCCACCCCCGGCCGAGACACCACAAAGTACTTCAACTTGTACCCCGAGAAAGACCCAAATACCCGCAGTAGCTCCAATATTCCTCCTATCGACGCACTCGGCTCCGACACATACAGCATCAAGTCGTCGGCATATAAGGACACCCTATGCTCTATCCCCCCCCCCCCGCACTATTCCTTTCCATGCTGCCGAACCTCTCAATGCGATGGCCAACGGCTCAATCGCAAGTGCAAACAGCAGGGGGGACGACATAGGACATCCCTGTCTCGTCCCACGGTGGAGAGAAAAGTATCTCGAACTGATATTATTTGTGCGGACACTCGCCTTCGGTTCCTTTATATAATAGCTTTACACAGTTCACAAACCTTGGTCCAATCCCAAACCGCTCCAGCACTGCCATCGGGTACCCCCATTCTACCCGATCGAACGCCTTTTCGGCGTCCAATGCCACAACTACCTCTGTTTCCTTTCTTTCCGCCGGTGCCATAACAACGTTCAAAACCCTCCTAATGTTCGAAAACAGCTGCCTCCCTTTCATGAACCCCGTCTGATCCTCCCCTATCACCTTTGGAAGGCACTCCTCCAGCCTACCCGCCAGTACCTTCGCCAACACTTTTACGTCCACGTTCAGAAGTGATATGGGCCGATACGACCCACACTCCGTCGGATCCTTATCTTTTTTTAGTAACAGGGAAATCGATGCCTGCCCCAAGGTTTGCGGTATCACCCCCTTCCCTATCGCCTCCTCCAACATCCCCATCATCAGGGGTGCCAACCTATCCCCAAATTTTTATAATATTCCACCGGAAACCCATCCGGCCCTGCCACCTTCCCCGACTGCATCCTCCCAATCGCATCCTTTATCTCCTGCTCCACTATTGCTCCTTCTAATGTAGCCCTGTCCCCCTCCCCTAGCCTCGGGTACTCCAACCCATCGAGAAATTCCTGCATCTCACGGTCTCCTCCGAGTGGCTCTGACTTGTACAACCTCATAAAACTCCTCAAAAACCTTGTTAATCAGCACTGGGGCCACCACCAACTTCCCTGCCCTATCCTTCACCTGAAGAGTTTCCCTTGCCGCTGCCTCCCTCTGGCCTTATCTCCATGTTCATAAACTGCACCCCTTGCTCGTCTCAGTTGGCGCACCGCCTTCCTGGTGGACAGTCGGTCGAAGCTCGCCTGTAGTTCCTTCCTCTTTTCCAGCTTCGCCGGGTCCCCATCCTCTGCATACCTCCTGTCTACCTCCAACATCTTATCTATTGGTGAGGAGCTGGAAAAAGGTGATGGCTAATCGACAAGGGGGGGGGGGGGGTGGGTGGGGGTAGGAAGCCCCCCAACTCGGCTGATCACGTGGAACGTGAGAGGGCTGAACGGGCCGATAAAGAGGGCACGGGTACTCGCACACCTTAAGAAACTTAAGGCAGATGTGGTTATGTTACAGGAAACGCACCTGAAACTGATAGACCAGGTTAGGCTACGCAAAGGATGGGTGGGGCAGGTGTTCCATTCGGGGCTAGATGCGAAAAACAGGGGGGTGGCTATATTAGTGGGGAAGCGGGTAATGTTCGAGGCAAAGACTATAGTGGCGGATAACGGGGGCAGATACGTGATGGTGAGTGGCAAACTACAGGGGGAGACGGTGGTTTTGGTAAACGTATATGCCCCGAACTGGGATGATGCCAATTTTATGAGGCGGATGCTAGGACGCATTCCGGACCTAGAGATGGGAAAGCTGATAATGGGGGGAGATTTTAATACGGTGTTGGAGCCAGGGCTGGATAGGTCGAAGTCCAGGACTGGAAGGAGGCCGGCAGCAGCCAAGGTACTCAAAGATTTTATGGAGCAGATGGGAGGTGTAGACCCGTGGAGATTTAGCAGACCTAGGAGTAAGGAGTTCTCGTTTTTCTCCTATGTCCATAAAGTCTACTCGCGAATAGACTTTTTTGTGCTGGGTAGGGCATTGATCCCGAAGGTGAGGGGAACGGAGTATACGGCTATAGCCATTTCGGATCACGCTCTACACTGGGTGGACTTGGAGATAGGGGAGGAAATAGGAGGGCGCCCACCCTGGAGAATGGACATGGGACTAATGGCAGATGAGGGGGTGTGTCTAAGGGTGAGGGGGTGCATTGAAAAGTACTTGGAACTCAATGATAATGGGGAGGTCCAGGTGGGAGTGGTCTGGGAGGCGTTGAAGGCGGTGGTTAGAGGGGAGCTGATATCAATAAGGGCACATAAAGGGAAGCAGGAGAGCAAGGAACGGGAGCGGTTGCTGCAAGAACTTTTGAGGGTGGACAGACAATATGCGGAAGCACCGGAGGAGGGACTGTACAGGGAAAGGCAAAGGCTACATGTAGAATTTGACTTGCTGACTACAGGCACTGCAGAGGCACAATGGAGGAAGGCACAGGGTGTACAGTACGAATATGGGGAGAAGGCGAGCAGGTTGCTGGCACGCCAATTGAGGAAAAGGGGAGCAGCGAGGGAAATAGGGGGAGTGAGGGTTGAGGAAGGAGAGATGGAGCGGGGAGCGGAGAGAGTGAATGGAGTGTTCAAGACATTTTATAAAAAATTATATGAAGCTCAACCCCCGGATGGGAGGGAGAGAATGATGGGCTTCTTGGATCGGCTGGAATTTCCCAAGGTGGAAGAGCAGGAAAGGGTGGGACTGGGAGCACAGATCGAGGTAGAAGAAGTGGTGAAAGGAATTAGGAGCATGCAGGCGGGAAAGGCCCCGGGACCGGATGGATTCCCAGTCGAATTCTATAGAAAATATGTGGACTTGCTCGCCCCGGTACTGACGAGGACCTTTAATGAGGCAAAGGAAAGGGGACAACTGCCCCCGACTATGTCTGAAGCAACGATATCGCTTCTCTTAAAGAAGGAAGAGGACCCGCTACAATGCGGGTCCTATAGACCTATTTCCCTCCTAAATGTAGATGCCAAGGTCCTGGCCAAGGTAATGGCAATGAGAATAGAGGAATGTGTCCCGGGGGTGGTCCACGAGGACCAAACTGGGTTTGTGAAGGGGAGACAGCTGAACACGAATATACGGAGGTTGTTAGGGGTAATGATGATGGCCCCACCAGAGGGAGAAACGGAGATAGTAGTGGCGATGGATGCCGAGAAAGCATTTGATAGAGTGGAGTGGGATTATTTGTGGGAGGTGTTGAGGAGATTTGGTTTTGGAGAGGGGTATGTTAGATGGGTGCAGCTGTTGTATAGGGCCCCAGTGGCGAGCGTGGTCACGAATGGACGGGGATCTGCATATTTTCGGCTCCATGGAGGGACAAGGCAGGGATGCCCTCTGTCCCCATTATTGTTTGCACTGGCGATTGAGCCCCTGGCGATAGCGTTGAGGGGTTCCAAGAAGTGGAGGGGAGTACTTAGGGAGGAGAAGAACACCGGGTATCTTTGTATGCGGACGATTTGCTACAATACGTGGCGGACCCGGCGGAGGGGATGCCAGAAATAATGCGGATACTTGGGGAGTTTGGGGATTTTTCAGGGTATAAATTGAACATGGGGAAAAGTGAGTTGTTTGTGGTGCATCCAGGGGAGCAGAGTAGAGAAATAGAGGACCTACCGTTGAGGAAGGTAACAAGGGACTTTCGTTACCTGGGGATCCAGATAGCTAAGAATTGGGGCACATTGCATAGGTTAAATTTAACGCGGTTGGTGGAACAGATGGAGGAGGATTTCAAGAGATGGGATATGGTATCCCTGTCACTGGCAGGGAGGGTGCAGGCGGTTAAGATGGTGGTCCTCCCGAGATTCCTCTTTGTATTTCAGTGCCTCCCGGTGGTGATCACGAAGGCTTTTTTTAAAAGGATTGAAAAGAGCATCATGGGCTTTGTGTGGGCCGGGAAGACCCCGAGAGTGAGGAAGGGATTCTTACAGCGTAGCAGGGATAGGGGGGGGCTGGCACTACCGAGCCTAAGTGAGCATTATTGGGCCGCTAATATTTCAATGGTGAGTAAGTGGATGGGAGAGGAGGAGGGAGCGGCGTGGAAGAGATTAGAGAGGGCGTCCTGTAGGGGGACTAGCCTACAGGCTATGGTGACAGCCCCATTGCCGTTCTCACCGAGGAACTACACCACAAGCCCGGTGGTGGTGGCTACACTGAAGATTTGGGGACAGTGGAGACGGCATAGGGGAAAGACTGGAGCCTTGGGGGGGGGTCCCCGATAAGAAACAATCATACGTTTGCCCCGGGGGGAATGGATGGGGGATATGGAATGTGGCAAAGAGCAGGAATAACGCAACTGAAAGATCTGTTTGTGGATGGGAAGTTCGCGAGTCTGGGAGCGCTGACCGAGAAATATGGGTTGCCCCAAGGGAATGCATTCAGGTATATGCAACTGAGGGCTTTTGCGAGGCAACAGGTGAGGGAATTCCCGCAGCTCCCGACACAAGAGGTGCAGGACAGAGTGATCTCAAAGACATGGGTGGGGGATGGTAAGGTGTCAGATATATATAGGGAAATGAGGGACGAAGGGGAGACTATGGTAGATGAACTAAAAGGGAAATGGGAAGAAGAGCTGGGGGAGGAGATCGAGGAGGGGCTGTGGGCAGATGCCCTAAACAGGGTAAACTCGTCGTCCTCGTGTGCCAGGCTAAGCCTGATTCAGTTTAAGGTATTACACAGGGCACATATGACTGGACTCTCAGGGTTGTTAATATATACTGTATAGTATGTATAGGTCGTTGCTACAGATAATTATATATTGGACTGTTAAATTATATTTTTGGAGAGTGTTACTTGTGACAAAGCAGTTGCCAATTAGGGCTAGTTTTCATTTTTGTTATTTATTATTTATTCATTTTTTGTTTATAAAATAGGTCATTGTTATTTGTGTTGTTATAATATTGTGTAAAGGATGCACAATGTACTGTGTTGGTTGACCAAAAATTTTCAATAAAATATTTAATAAACAAAATATCTTATCTATTACCCTCTGCCGCTCCAACCTCTCTTCCTTATTCACCCTAGCCTTAAACAAAATTACCTCACCTCTCACCACCGCCTTTAGAGCCTCCCAGACGACTGCCTTCGACACCTCACCGGTACAATTGAAACCTACATATTCCTTAATTACCTTTTCAATTTTCTCACAGAATACTTGGTTCCCCAAAAGCCCCACATCCAGTTTCCACCCCGGTCTCTGCGCTGCCCCCTTCTCCAGCACCATATCCACCCAATGTGGAGCGTGATCTGACACTGCAATTGCAGAGTATTCCGACCCCTTGACTCCAGCCAGCAAAGCCTTCCCCACTACAAAAAAAGTCGATCCGCGAGTATACCTTATGGACCGCTGAGAAAAACGAATACTCCAGTTCCCTTGGGTGCAGGAACCACCAAGGGTCCACCCCTCCCATTTCCACCATTAGCCCAGCCAGCGCCTTCGCCCCCCCTGATGAGACCAGCGAGCGCGGCCGTGATCTGTCCAACCTTGGCTCCTGCACCAGGTTCCAGTCCCCCCCCACAATCAGCTCATGCGTGTCTAAGTCGGGAATAGCCCCAACCACCTTCCTCGCGAATCCCACATCGTCCCAATTGGGACCGTATACACTTAACAGCGCCACTAATCTCCCCTCCAATGCCCCTGTCACAATCACATATCTAGCCCCATGATCTGCCACCACCTCCATCTGGAAGCGTACCCTTTTGCTGACCAGCACCGCTACCCCTCGAGCCCTTCCATCAAATCCAGAGTGAAACACTTGGCTCACCCAGCCCTTTTTAAGTCTCACCTGGTCCTTCACCCTCAAGTGAGTCTCCTGCAGCATTGCTACATCGGCTTTCAAACTTTTAAGATGTGCAAGCACTCTTGACCGGACCTCCTAGCCCTCTCACGTTCCACGTGATTATCCTTACTGGGGGCCTCTCACCCCCCCCCCCCCCCCCCCCCCCCCCCCACCCCACCTTTCTTATCCACCATCACCGTACCACCGGGCCCTGCCCCATAAGCCTGACCCGCCCCTGTCCATTGTTAACATCGAACCCCCCCCCCCCCCTCCCAAGAACCCCCCCCTACAAAAACATCCCCCAACGTCCCTCCCTCCACCTCCTCTTGCTCGCCTCGTAGGCCCATTGAAGCCTGCTATCCAGGCTCCAACGTCCGCAGTCCTCTCCCCTCACCCCCGTTCACTAACTGACTCTAGTTAGCTAGCGCGGGGGTGGCTCCCCCCCCCCGCCAATACCTCGCGCCCCCTTCCACCCAGTCCCAGAGAAAGAAACACCAAAACAAACCCAACAATCCAACCCCTACAATTCACTAACATAACACTTAACCGTCGCAACACAGAACGCCATAAACTTGAACTCTGTAACAATGCAAAGAGAAGTAAATTTCAAATTTCAATACAAATCAGTAAAAAGAAAGTTGTAACATTTGTACATTTTCCAGCCGCTCAAACACAGTCCACAGTCTTTCTTCCAGTTCCGCTCTTCACGTCTGTCCCAAGCCTTCTGCCCTCACGAATGCCTCAGCCGCCTCCGCTGTCTCAAAATAAAAGTCTTTGGCTTTATATGTTACTCTCAACTTCGCCGGGTGCACCACACCAAATCGCACCCCCTTCTTGTACAAAGCCGCCTTCACTCACCCAAACGCCGCTCGTCTTTTTGCCAACTCCACCATCCAGTCCTGGTAGATCCGAACCACAGTACCATCCCACAGCACCTCACGCTTCTGCTTCGCCCAGCTTAATACTTTCTCCTTCATGCAAAACTTATGGAAGCAGATAATTACTGCCCTTGGCGGCTCGTTCACTTTGGGCTTCGGCCTTAATGACCGATGAGCTCGGTCTAGCTCGTACAGGGTGGGGTTCTCACCCTCTCCCATCAGCTCTGCCAACTTCTTAGCGAAGTATTGCGTTGGCCTTGGGCCCTCTGTCCCTTCGGACAAGCCCACAATTCTCAAATTGTGCCGCCTTGAGCGGTTTTCCAAGTCTTCCAGCTTTCCTCGGAGCCCTCTGTTAACCTCCACCACCCACTGCAGCTCATCCTCCATCGAGGTGACCTGGTCGCTGTGTCGTGTCACGGCCTCCTCCACCTTCTTCATCTTCTCGCCCTGCTCTCTCACCTCGGCCAATGCCTTTGCCACCTCCACCCTGATCGGGCCGAGTGCCTCCTCCAACAATGACCTCACCACGACCACCATCTCTTTCTTCAGGATCTCCATGTGCCTCACCAAACGTTTTTCCAGCTCCACCACCATCACCTCGGTCATCTTCTCCACCGTAAGTAATGCGGTCCCGCCTAGCAGTTCGACTTCCGCCATCCTGTTAACACTTTTGCTTTTGCTCATCTTCTTCGGCGGCGAACCCGCGTTTCCTCCTTTCTTTGACGCTGCTTTTCGCATCTTTTAGCGGCTTATTGTTTTTTATCTTCTTTCCTTTCTCCTCTCTCCCCCTTCACCAATCTGACATTCTTTTTCTCTTTTTTTGAGAGAAGAAGAAAACTTTTACCAAATCTCCATAAATCTTTCTTTCTTCTCTACATTCACCTGGGACCAGGCTTCAGCCTTCTTCCTAGGTGGGAGCCATCCGACGTGGAGCACCCTCCCTACATGGTGCTCGGGCCTCGGGCCTGCCGCCTCGACCTCTTCGAAGCTCCGCCCCTGCTGCTCCGACCTGCCGGGCCCGGCGCCTCAGCCTCAGCCGCCCGACACCTGCGCGGGGTTCTTCGCCGGCTTTTAAGCCGGCCCCGCTGGCTGCTCGTGGCAGCCCCAAAGGCCGACGATAGTCGGGGAGTGCGTGAGGTCTCGGGGATTTCCCCGAAATCGCCACGAATCGCGGCCACCGGCGGAGCTCTTTTTTTTTGCGGCCGCCCTGCTCGCCCACCCCACCGGAAGCCTCTGTTCTATGTTTTAATGTATGGAGCGATCTGCCTGGACTGTACGCAGAACAATACTTTTCATTGTACCTCGGTACACATGACACTGGTTCGGCCAATTTTGGCCAAATTGCACTGATAGAAAACCGTATAGTCAAGCAGAAACATCCGGGCACTATGTCCAATTGAGAGCAAAGTTTATGTTTGATGGCATAATTATGATAAAACTCAAACTAATAATTTCAGTGCACTCCACTCTCAGACAAATGGGCTCGTAGAGGGATCTAATGATACACTAACCAGTGTTATGTGGCTGCACTCAAAGTACTGAGATGAAATGTTATCATAGCAATTTTACTGACTGAGAGGTAGGTCAAGAATCCACAGATGTTTTGCCTTTCAAGTGTCAATATACACAGGCTGTTTATGCTAATTGGAGAGGTGTGGACAGGAAAGGCCATAGACTTTTTGAAATAACATAAACCACATTATTTCCATCAAACCCTCCATCATTGAGTTAGTTGAACACAATTAGTGCTGCTGTTCATTAATTGTCAGGTTTATCCCACTCCATTTTGAACAGAGTGTAACATAAACCTCCCCTCACCTGAACTCACCATCCCCTTCCTTTTTAGTTATGTTAATGAACTAGCCTCGGGTACAGAGGGCATTCTTTCAAAATTTGTGTGATGGAAATCTTGGGAATGTGGTAAACAATGATGAAGCTAATAATAGGCTTCAGAAGCATATATATATATTGGTGTTAGGGGCAAATAAACAGATTAAATTTAACACGAGGCAGATACGTATATACAGACATATTTAGGAAGGAACATCTGTCTCTTTTTCATAACAGGAGGTGAGATGTTATTTGACCCTTTTGTTTGTGATACTTTAAAACTTTTGTGGCACTGTTATTAAATATAATTTCACAATGAGGTGAAAAGTAATGTTCTATCTTGAGACAATTTTGTAAATGTTATGCGTAACTAAGAACATGGAAGAATAATGTTAGATTTGCAAGTCCTTTAACACTCGCATCATTCTACAAACAGAGTGGTTCAGGCGAACATGGACATTGGAGAACGACCCTTGTGAAGCATACTACAAAGCTCTCTTGGTGGATCCAATTTTGGAGGTTCCTCCAACCAAGGTAAAAAGGAACAATTTTGTCAGAAATGTATTAATTTTATTTGAAACATCCAATAATTTACTTTACTTTCTCTTTAAGGCTCTGATGCTTACTATGACATCAGTGATCACTGAACCTTTGAAGCATATTGGGCAACCCATTGGTCAATTTTTCCGAGATCTCCTTAAAGACCTACCGTGGTTCTGGCAGTTTCCTGTGACCCTGTTAGTAATATTGGCTGTGGTTGTAAGTCTTGACTTTAAGTTATCAAATTGAATATTATTTGATTTAAATGAGATTTTATGCAGTAACGGTTCATTAATTAATAACATCCTGCCAATGTATGTTATACAGGAGTTCCATTAGACAGTGGCACAGAGTACTGGAAAGTGGGTCATTCGGTATCTCTGGCTGCATATTCTGCCCTTTTACTTCATTTATTCTCGATAAATCAATCAACAAAAATAATTTCTGGCCTGAATAAATGAGCAGATTTGCAAGTTATTTTAAGTGGCATTATTCCTGAAGCATCTCCGCTTTCTTTTTTATCTTGGGGGAAGGATTTGCATAATTTGCATAATAATCCATGATTCTCAATATTACCATAATCACCATTTTTTACTTTCATCTTTTGCAGGCATTCTTCTATTCCTGCGGACATGCTGTTATTCGATATGGTTTCACTAGATCATTTCCAAATGTTGGTCCTCAAGCTCCAATTGCATACTATAATGCGCCACCGTATAGGCTACAAGGTCCTATTCACAATAGTTTTTACCAAAGAGAGGGATATGTGGATTACCAAGCTGGGGGCGACGCTAGCCATGTTCCTCGCATCAGAAGAGATGAGGACCATGATGCTATAAGGCCTGGAGATCTACATCACCACGGTGTGGAAGATTTAATGAACTGGGAAAGAGCTGGGATGCTCAATAATGGGTTCGGTGACAACCAGCTACGCAGACGGAGAGTATCAGACCATAACGATTGTCATTGTACGAGATACACTTCTAAACAGCTGGCTCCAAATAATGGGGTCTTTGCAACCACCATACTACAAACACCAGAGGAAAACACTGGACTAAGTGTCACAGAAGACAATGATGTTCACCAAACTCAAGGGATTATTGAAAAGTGTGAAAGCCATAATTTTCAAAATAAGAAGGCAACTGATTTACCTATTAGCAAACTAGGTAATCAGTTAGAAAAGGAGAGAAGAGCAGGCAAGGAGGAAATGCAGAATAATGTTCTCGAGGAACTTGGGACTACTGATAGGCTCCTTGATGCAGTTTCACAGCTTCCATCAGGGAAGAATGTCATAGAGTTGGAAGTTATTGACAAAAAGAATGTACAAGAAAGGAAATTTGAAAGTGAAATCTCCTCCGTTGAAAATGTGGGAGCACAAGTAAGTTTTCCGAGAAACTTGAATACTCTTATGACAAAAATTAAACCGTATTTTATTAACGCTTAGTTACAAAATAACGATAGGTGGGAGGGTAGGATTGTAAATATGCAGTATTGCAAAAATTGGATGTTTTACATTGTTGGGTTGGCTGCCATTTAATGAGATTTTTTATCAGTTACTGAAATATGTAGTAAAAACCAGGCGCTTTGTAATTTTTAAATATTCCTGTTGGGCAGCGGATAGGGGAAGAAGTGGAGGATTTTTAAATAAATAGTTGGGGTTGGAAGAAGGAGGTGGTTTTCTGCGGCCCAGTTTGATGCTTTAGGGAGCAGGGTGGAATGGGCTTGGGGCCATATACCAGCTGGGGCAGGTGAATGTAACAGGTGGTGAATATAACAGGTGTTTAGTGAGGAGGGTATATTAGTGGGGACTGATGTCCTCACTATTGAAATGTGGGGCTGAAAATGTTTTTTCAATGGGATAGGCACATTGTGCAGTGGAAATTCATCTCAATGAAGAGATGTGTGGAGAACTGCTCAGTAATGGGAGTAGGACAGGAAGATGTGAAAAGTGGCCACTGGGCACTTGCTCAGCTTGGAAAAATGAAGGCAAAATAATTGATGCTCAAGGGAAGGAAGATGCTGCAACATTTCTGTGAGTTCAATGAGGTCAGTCGCTGCCTTAAATGACCTTGTTGCCTTCATAGGTTTACTCAATACCCTGTCTCTGCTTGCCTGGTAATGGGACCCGATAATGTAATAGTGGAACCCCCTTGAACACAAGACCTCTGTAATCTAATCAGCTTTTCCAGATGTGAACTGAAATGATTTCAGCTTTATTCACATCTGCCTTAATTGATAATATGCGGAACGGAGTATGATGAGAGACAGTTAATTCAATCAGGATGTTGAATACAAGTCACTCTGGGCTCTTGAATTAACAAAAATATAAATTGTTCTTGGCCAGCACAGAGGTCCTCTACTTGCAGCAGGTCGCTGCCTGCTGTTTTGGTGTCTGTCCTCATTTCATTTAAAGCCTTTCTCTGACCAACAGAGATCAAAGAGTTTGTTGACACCCAATAGTAACAGCTTAAATTTATATAACAGGAATGTCTGATTCTTAAATCATGTAAAATTTTGATAATTGGCAAAAGAGCAAGAGATGGAATGAGAGTTTTTTTGCACCGTGAGTTATTAAGATGTAGAATGCACTGCCCAGGCAGTTAGAACCTGATTTAATAATAATTTTCCAAAGTGCTTTGGATAAATACTTGAAACAGGGAAAATTGCAAGGTCCTGGGAAAAGAACAGGAGAGTGGCTGGGATAGCTCTTTTAAAGAGATGAGATGAATGGCCTTCTTCAGTGCTGCAAGATGGTGTTGAGTTATTGTAATCACGGGGCATGGACGTGTTAGTACAGAACCTTAATATTTGCTGAAAAGAGAGGTGTTCTGAAACTTTTGCGGCTTCTCACAGTTCCCGTTTCCCAATTTTCTGGTATAGTGTTGGTCTTGGGCTGATTGGCCACAACCTGGTTTATTGTTTGAAGACATTAATCCTGAAGGGGGGAATTGAGACAGTCACCGTCTTTTGGATGATCTTAGGGTATGGTAGTTGACACAGTTTGGATTGTATCGTTTTGTCCTTTGCGAGACCGAGTGGTAGTTTGCAAACACACAGATCAGGCCAGATGAAATTTGGTGGCTATCCTTTTCAGCACATGTTATCCATTTCAAAAGAAGTCAGTTTCAAAAGATTCCACACAAAGTTAAGTTCATATTGCAAAAGTTATGAATGTGACATGCCTTTACTGAGCATAACCAGGATATCTGTGCAGCAAAAGTGTAAAGTTAATGTTGAATATCTTAGCGAATACTGACATTGATAGGAGTGAAAGTATTATGGGTGTTTGAGGAATTTAAAAACACTTCAGTACCCAGGAATAATGCCATGCGTTATTGATTATTTATCAGATAAGTCTCCATATTAACAGACTATAGGCAAAAAATGCCACTGCGCCCTGGGAAGGAGAGAGGAGGTATTTGAGAATTTTAAACCCATTCTCTAATTAGGTTTGGTTAATCATAAGACATAGCAGAATTAGGCTATTTGGGCCATTGAGTCTGCTCCACCATTCGATCATGGCTGATAAGTTTCTCATCCCCATTTCCTACCTTCTCCCCGCAGCCCCTGATCACCCTATTAATGTATCTCTGTCTTAAAGACTTGGCCTCCACAGCCTTCTGCAGCAATGAGTTCGACAGATTCACCACCATCTGGCTGATGAAATTCCTCCTCCTCCTCAGTTTTAAAGGATCGTCCCTTCAGTCTGAGGCTGTGCTCTCGGATTCCAGTCTCTCCTATCAATGGAAACACCTTCTCCACGTCCACTCTACCTGGGCACCTCTGTATTCTGTAGGTCTCAATAAGATCTCCCCTCATCCTAAACTCCACTGAATACAGACCCAGTGTCCTTGTATGACAAGCCCTTCGTTCTGGGATAATTCTTGGCATTGGCATGTATGTAGAATCTGATCCAGAATTAAGCTATTTCAAAGAACAAACAAAGAACAAAGAAATGTACAGCACAGGAACAGGCCCTTCGGCCCTCCAAGCCTGTGCCAACCATGCTGCCCATCTAAACTAAAATCTTCAACACTTCCGGGGTCCGTATCCCTCTATTCCCATCCTATTCATGTATTTGTCAAGACACCCTTAAAAGTCACTATCGTTTGGAAACTACTTTAGTCATAGAGTTAAGGTTTCTATATTGGCCCGGATGAGCAGGTTGTTTGAGGGGGTGGAGGATAAGTGTGGGCGCTGTGCGGGGGGCCTGCGAACCATGTCCATATGTTTTGGGCATCTCCGAGGCTGCGGGGTTTCTGGCAGGGCTTAGCTGACGTCATGTCAGAATTATTAAAGGTGACGGTGGTAACGAGTCCGGAGTTGGCGATCTTTGGTGTGTCGGAAGATCCTGGAGCCCAGGGGGTGAGAGAGGCCGATGTTCTGGCCTTTGCCTCTCTGGTGGCCCGGCGACGGATCCTACTAGGATGGAGGGACTCTGAGCCCCCAAAGTCGGATATGGGTTAGCAACATGGCGGGATTTTTCAGACTTGAGAAAATCAAGTTTGCCTTGAGAGGATCGCTGCAGGGGTTTGCTCAGAGGTGGCAGCCGTTCATCAGCTTCTTGAAGAAACAAAGCTGTCCGGAGGGGAGGGGGGGAGGCAATGGGAATGGAGTAAGGTTAGGAAGACCAGTGGAAAGGGGGGCTGGGGAAGGAGGTTCTGTTTGTGTAAGCCATGTTGGCTGGGGTTTGTTATTGGGTGGGGGTGTTGTTTATCTTGTTTTGTTCCTTTTGATACCTGGTGGTTAAAATTATAAATGTCTTAATAAAATATTTTCTTCAAAAAAAGGTTTCTAGCCAGGGATGGAAATTTTCGGAAATGGGAGGAGAAGGGGAATTAAGACACTAAAAGATTTGTTTCTTGGGGGTTGGTTTGTAGGATTGAAGGAGCTGGGAGCGAAGTATGGGCTGGAGCAGGGGGAAATGTTTAGATACATGCAGGTTCGAGATTTTGACAGGAAGGAGATACCGAGCTTCCCGGTGGAGCCGGCCTCCACATTGCTGGTGGAGGTGCTGACGACAGGGAGACTGGAGAAGAGGGTAGTGTCGGCGTTTTACGGGGCTATTTTGGAAGAGGAGAAGGCACCATTGGAAGGGATCAAAGCAAAGTGGGAGGAAGAGTTGAGAGAGGGTATGAAAGAGGGGTTCTGGTGTGAGGTGCTCTGGAGAGTGAACACCTCCACCTCGTGCGCGAGGTTGGGGCTGATGCAGCTGAAGGTAGTATAGAGAGCACACCTCAAGGGCGAGGATGAGCCGGCTCTTTGAGGGGGTAGAAGATGTGTGTGAACAGGGCGGGGGGCCCGCAAATCACGTACATATGTTTTGGTCCTGTCCAAAGCTGGAGGATTACTGGAAGGAGGTTTTTAGGGTAATCTCTAAAGTGGTGCACGTGAAACTGGACCCAGGCCCTCGGGAGGCCATATTTGGGGTGTTGGACCAGCCGGGGTTGGAAATGGGTGTGGAGGCAGATGGTGTAGCCTTTGCCTCGTTGATTGCCCGAAGGCGGATCCTGTTGGGATGGAGTTCAACCTCTCCACCCTGTGCCCTGGCGTGGCGGGGGGACCTGATGGAATTCTTGACTCTTGAGAAGGTTAAGTTTGAACTGCGGGGAAGGATGGTGAGGTTCTACAATTCATGGGCGTTATTCATTGTGGTGGGAAAGAAGGTGTCATTCGAGGCGTCGAGCATTGTGGCAGACAATGGTGGTAGGTACATAATGGTAAGTGGTAAGCTGCAGGGAGAGAGGGTGGTGCTGGTCAATGTGTATGCCCCGAATTGGGACGATGCGGGTTTTATGCAGCGCATGTTGGGTCGGATCCCAGACTTGGAAGTTGGGGGCCTGATAATGGGGGGAGACATTAACACGGTGCTGGATCCAGCACTGGATCGCTCTCGGTCTAGGACGGGTAGGAAGCCGGCGGCGGCTAGAGTGCTGATGAGGTTTATGGACCAGATGGGAGGGGTGGACCCTTGGAGATTTGCAAGGCCGGGGGCTAGGGAATTTTCATTCTCCTCACATGTCCATAAAGCTTATTCCCGAATCGACCTTTTTATTTTGAGCAGGGCGCTGATAGCGAGAGTAGAGGATACCGAGTACTCGGCAATAGCCTTTTCGGACCACGCCCCGCATTGGGTGGACTTAGAGCTGGGGGAGGAGAGGGACCAGCGCCCGTTGCGGTGCTTGGAGGTGGGGATGTTAGCGGACGAGGAGGTGAGCGAGCGGGTCCGAGGAAGTATAGAGAGGTACCTGGAGGCCAACGATAACGGGGAGGTCTGAGTGGGGATGGTATGGGAGGCGCTGAAGGCGGTGGTTAGGGGAGAGCTGATCTCCATTAGGGCCCACAAGGAGAGGAGGGAGCAGGGGGAGAGGGAGAGGCTGGTGGGGGAAATGGTGAGGGTAGACGGGAGGTATGCAGAGGTGCCTGAGGAAGAATTGTTGAGGAAGAGGCACAGCCTCCAGGCCGAATTCGACCTGGTGACCACCAGGAAGGCGGAGGTGCAGTGGAGGAAGGCCCAGGGGGCAATTTAAGAGTATGGGGAAAAGGCAAGCCGGATGCTGGCGCATCAGCTTCGGAAGCGGGACGCAGCTAGGGAGATCGGGGGAGTTAAGGACAGGGGAGGGAGTGTGGTGCAGAGTGGGGTTGGCATCAATGGGGTCTTCAGGGACTTCTATGAGGAATTGTACCGGTCCGAGCCCCCACTGGAGGAGGGAGGGATGGGCCGCTTCCTGGACCAGTTGAGGTTTCCGAAGGTGGAGGAGGGACTGGTGGCGTGAGTGGGGGCCCCGATTGGGCTGGAGGAGCTGATCAAAGGGATAGGAAGCATGCAGGCGGGGAAGGCACCGGGGCCGGATGGTTTCCCGGTCGAATTCTATAAAAAAATATATGGACCTGTTGCTAGTTAGGACCTTCAATGAGGCAAGGGAGGGGAGGGGGCTTTGCCCCCGACGATGTCCCGGTCACTGATCTCCTTGATCCTGAAGCGGGACACGGATCCCCTGCAGTGTGGGTCTTACAGACTGATTTCCTTGCTAAACGTAGATGCCAAGGTGCTGGCGAAGGTCTTAGCCACGAGGATTGAGGATTGTGTGCCGCAGATCATCCACGAAGACCAGACGGTTCGTGAAGGGGAGGCAGTTGAACGCGAATGTGCGTAGGCTTTTGTACGTTATCATGATGCCGGCGAGGGAGGGGGAGGCGGAGATAGTGGTGGCGATGGACGCTGAGAAAGCCTTCGATAGGGTAGAGTGGGGGTACCTGTGGGAGGTTCTGAAGAGGTTCGGGTTTGGGGAGGGGTTTGTCAGGTGGGTTAGGCTGTTGTATGAGATCCCGATGGCAAGTGTGGCCACAAACACGAGGAGATCCGAGTACTTTCGGTTGCACCGAGGGACGAGGCAGGGGTGTCCCCTGTCCCCCCTTCTCTTCGCACTGGCGATTGAACCCCTGGCTATGGCACTGAGGGAGTCAAGGAACTGGAGGGCGATGGTGCGGGGTGGGGAGGAGCATAGGGTGTCGCTCTATGCGGACGACCTGCTGCTGTATGTGGCGGACCCGGTGGGGGGAATGCCGGAGGTAATGAGGATCCTTAGGGAATTTGGGGATTTCTCGGGGTACAAGTTCAACATGGGGAAGAGCGAGCTGTTCGTGGTTCGCCCAGGGGACCAGGAGAGGGGGATTGGCGAACTCCCATTAAAAAGGGCGGACAGGAGCTTCAGGTATTTGGGGGTCCAGGTGGCCAGAAGCTGGGGGGCCCTGCATAGGCTTAATTTCACAAGGCTGGTGGAGCAAATGGAGGAGGAGTTCCAAGAGGTGGGACGCGTTGCCGCTGTCCTTGGCGGGTAGGGTGCAGTCAGTCAAAATGACGGTTTTTGTTCCTGTTCCAGTGCCTCACCGTGCTTATCCCGATGGCCTTTTTTAGGCGGGTCAACAGGAGTATAATGTGGTTTGTGTGGGCGCGAGGGACTCCGAGGGTGAGAAGGGTGTTCCTGGAGCAGAGTAGAGATATTGGGGGGGGGGGGGGGGGGGGGGCTGGTGCTGCTCAACCTCCGTGTGTACTACTGGGCCGCCAATGCGACGATGGTGCGCAAGTGGATGATGGAGGGGGAGGGGGCTGCATGGAAGAGGTTGGAGACGGCGTCTTGTGTGGGTACGAGTCTCTGGGCGCTGGCAACGGCGCCGCTGCTGTTCCCTGCAAGGAGGTATACCATGAGCCTGGTGGTGGCGGCTGCCCTCAAAATCTGGGGGCAGTGGAGGCGGCACAGGGGGGAAGCTGGGGCCTCGGTGTGGACCCCAATACGGGGGAACCACCGGTTCGTCCCAGGGAGAACAGATGGAGGGTTTTCCGGGTGGCAGAGGGCAGGGATACGAAGGTTGGGGGACCTATTTGTGGACGGGAAGTTCGCAAGTCTGGGCGAGCTGGAGGAGAAGTACGGGCTCCCCCCGGGGAACACCTTCAGGTATTTACAGGTAAGGGCGTTTGTCAGGAGGCAGGTGGTGGAATTCCCGCGGCTGCTGCCACACACAGTACAGGACAGGGTGCTCTCGGGGGGGTGGGTTGGAGTGGGGAAGATCTCGGAAACTTACCAGGTGATGCAGGAGGAGGAGGCCTCGGTGGTGGAGTTGAAAGGCAAGTGGGAGGAGGAGTTGGGAGAGGAGATTGAGGAAGGGACGTGGGCAGATGCCCGAGGGAAGGTGAACTTTTCCTCATCGTGCGCGAGGCTCAGCCTCATACAATTTAAAGTGCTGCACAGGGCACACATGACCGGGACAAGGATGAGCAGGTTCTTTGGGGGTGAGGACAGGTGTGTTAGGTGCTCAGGGAGCCCAGCAAATCACACCCATATGTTCTGGGCGTGCCCAGCGCTGGAGGAATTTTTGAAGGGCGTAGCGAGGACGGTGTCGAGGGTGGTAGGATCCAGGGTCAAACCGGGCTGGGGGCTCGCAATATTTGGGGTGGCAGAGGAGCCGGGATTGCAGGAGGCGAAAGAGGCCGGTATTCTGGCCTTTGCGTCCCTGGTAGCCCGGCGAAGGATTCTTCTTCAGTGGAAGGATGCGAGGCCCCCAAGCGTGGAATCCTGGATCAACGATATGGAGGGGTTTATTAAGTTGGAGAGGGTGAAATTCGCCTTGAGAGGGTCAGTACAAGGGTTCGTTAGGCGGTGGCAACCATTCTTAGACTTCCTGGCAGAACGGTAGACATTGGTCAATGGCAGCAGCAACTCCGGGGGGGGGGGGGGTTACTTTACTTTATTTTTATTTTTGTTATTTACACTGGAGGGTCTGAGGGGGTGTATATACCTGTTGTGTTAAGTCAGGGTGTCAATGTTAATTTATTATTTATGTACAGGGTGGAGGGAGGTATGGAGAGTTGCTTTTCTAGACTGTGTTTTGTACTTAACCCTGTTGGGTTCCTTTTTTCATTTTGTTCTTGATATTTTATGAAAACCTTAATAATAATTATTTGTAAAAAAAAAACATGGGTCAGCACGGTAGCATAGTGGTTAGCACAGTTGCTTCACAGCTCCAGGGCTCCAGGTTCGATTCCCGGCTTGGGTCACTGTGTGTGTGGACATTCTCCCCGTGTCTGCGTGGGTTTCCACCGGGTGCTCCGGTTTCCTCCCACAGTCCAAAGATGTGCAGGTTAGTTGGATTGGCCATGCTAAATTGCCCTTGGTGTCCAAAAAGATTGGGTGAGGTTATGGGGATAGGGTGGAGGGTGTTCTTTCCAAGGGCCGGTGCAGACTCGATGGCCGAATGGCCTCGTTCTGCACTGTAAATTCTATGATAAATTCTATGAACATGCGGGCAGTTGCTTGGGGGTTGGTGGGAGGATGGGATTGTTGTTATTGATATGGGGATTGACATTGCATTCGTTACTGCTTATTGTTTATTGTTGGGTGGTGCAAATATGGGAGAAAATGTGAAAAAGGAGAATAAAAAATATATTTTTTTAAAAGGTTCTATTTGGACAAAGGGAGGTTACAGTGGTTCTCTGTCAATTGTGTTGTACAGTTAATGTCCATTTATTGTAGTCTGTGCTTTGTTGATTTTTGTGGTTTCGTGCACAGGAGAATGCTAGTTTCAGAAATAATTTGTAATCTGTTGAAAGGAAGGGCAAAAACCAGATTAAAAAACCAGGCCAATTGGAGAAACAAACTAGTCCTGGAGTCCACACTGGCCCTGTTCAATCATACAGGGTATTTACCTTATGTACCAGGTGATCTCCACCCCAGCCAGGAACAGGTCCTGATCTCCCTTGAAAGTCATGATGTGGAGATGCCGGCGTTGGACTGGGGTGAGCACAGTACAAAGTCTTACAACACCAGGTTAAAGTCCAACAGGTTTGTTTCGATGTCACTAGCTTTCGGAGCGCTGCTCCTTCCTCAGGTGAATGAAGAGGTATGTTCCAGAAACATATATAGACAAATTCAAAGATGCCAAACAATGCTTGGAATGCGACCATTAGCAGGTGATTAAATCTTTACAGATCCAGAGATGGGGTAACCCCAGGTTAAAGAGGTGTGAATTGCATCAAGCCAGGACAGTTGGTAGGATTTCGCAGGCCAGATGGTGGGGGATGAATGTAATGTGACATGAATCCTAGGTCCCGGTTGAGGCCGCACTCATGTGTGCGGAACTTGGCTATAAGATTCTGCGTTGTTGCGCATCCTGAAGGCCGCCTTAGAGAACGCTTACCCGGAGATCAGAGGCTGAATGCCCTTGACTGCTGAAGTGTTCGCCGACTGGAAGGGAACATTCCTGCCTGGTGATTGTTGCGCGATGTCCGTTCATTCGTTGTCGCAGCATCTGCATGGTCTGGCCAATGTACCACGCTTCGGGACATCCTTTCCTGCAGCGTATGAGGTAGACAACGTTGGCCGAGTCGCACGAGTACGTACCACGTACCTGGTGGGTGGTGTTTTCGCGTGTAATAGTGGTATCCATGTCAATGATCTGGCACGTCTTGCAGAGATTGCCATGGCAGGGTTGTGTGGTGTCGTGGTCACTGTTCTGAAGACTGGGTAGTTTGCTGCAAACAATGGTCCGTTTGAGGTTGCGCGGTTGTTTGAAGGCAAGTAGTGGGGGTGTGGGGATGACCTTGGCAAGATGTTCATCGCCATCAATGACGTGTTGAAGGCTGTGAAGAAGATGACGTAGTTTCTCCGCTCCGGGGAAGTACTGGACGACGAAGGGTATTCTGTCGGTTGTGTCCCATGTTTGTCTTCTGAGGAGGTCGGTCCGGTTTTTTGCTGTGGCGCGTTGGAACTGTCGATCGATGAGTCGAGTGCCATATCCCGTTCGTACGAGGGCATCTTTCAACGTCTGTAGATGTCTGTTACGCTCCTCCTCGTCTGAGCAGATCCTGTGTATACGGAGCGCTTGTCCATAGGGGATGGCTTCTTTAATGTGTTTAGGGTGGAAGCTGGAGAAGTATTCCCTTGAAAGTATTCAAGTGTTTAACGCATGTGCTGGTAACCTGTTCCACAGGCCTGATGTTTAGTTTTTTTTACTGTTTGCCTGAAGTTAAATTGTAAATCAGAATTTGCAGAAAGAATGTTTTCCTGAGCAAAAACAAATTATTGTTTTGAGCGAGCAATTTCTAGAATGTACAGTATTATTGATGAAATGTCACTGTTCTACAGTGATGGGATATCTGATCTTAACCTTATTTGTGTAGCATGTAACTTATTTGAATTTTGCATAAATTTTTCTCTGCATTTTCAAATTTAAACAAGTCTTTTGCCACTGATGTATAATTTAACTTAAATGTAAAATCCCACGTTAGTCTTTGTTTCAAATATTGTAATATAGAAAGAAGTGTGTGAAGTAAGTATGCAATAAACTTCATGTCAATTTCCCTGTATGTCATTAAAGATATTCAGAGGTACTGAACATTGTTCATATTGTATGCGAATGGAGTAACATCAGCTCTTTTGATTATTAAACACTTCACAGGTGAAATAATGTAGATCATTATTTTCAAACTTTGAGATGAATTATTAATACTTATTTGTTCCATAGGCTTTCACTACTCTGGAGAGAACCAAAGAACATGAAGATTTCTGTTGAAGAAACCAGCATTAGTTATATCTTGCACCAATTGCTGGTTATTGGAAATTTCAATCAAATGGCCTCTTTGACTTTAGAACATAGAACAATACAGCGCAGTACAGGCCCTTCGGCCCACGATGTTGCACCGAAACAAAAGCCATCTAACCTACACTATGCCATTATCATCCATATGTTTATCCAATAAACTTTTAAATGCCCTCAATGTTGGCGAGTTCACTACTGTAGCAGGTAGGGCATTCCACGGCCTCACTACTCTTTGCGTAAAGAACCTACCTCTGACCTCTGTCCTATATCTATTACCCCTCAGTTTAAAGTTATGTCCCCTCGTGCCAGCCATTTCCATCCGCGGGAGAAGGCTCTCACTGTCCACCCTATCCAACCCCCTGATCATTTTGTATGCCTCTATTAAGTCTCCTCTTAACCTTCTTCTCTCCAACGAAAACAACCTCAAGTCCATCAGCCTTTCCTCATAAGATTTTCCCTCCATACCAGGAGTTTGTTAACATTTGAAGTGTTCACATATATCTTGTGAACAAAGCGTAAGATTGAACACGTATGCTATATGATGCAAACTTTAAAAGTTATTCATTTCAGGCATCCAGTGTGTACTTCTATCTTTCAATTTAATTTTAATCTATAGTAGCTTTAGCTATTTATTTTTTTAATAACACATTTGTATGAGTAGCACCACATTCAATTAAGGCTAATTGTCTAACATTGTATCAATTTTTCAATTGAAAATTTCTTTCATTTAGCCTGGAAGTCTGGTCCATTATCATTGTTTGTTCCCCAGACTGGAATGGTGTTGATCAACTTTAGGGAATTCTATAGATGGCACATTCTTACAGCTCCGGTGTAAATCCTAGGCTATCATCAATGCATCAGGAGCCTCAGTTTTGGCACTGAATGTTACTTCCACCAGTACCAATGAAAGTTCTGTATAAGTGCTGGTTTACCACTCATCTGTTTAGATTCAGTACTGTCGTGCAGATACTTTGCTGAAAAAAAAATGTTTTCTGCTAAGGAAACGGAAGATATGTCTCTAACTTGGCCATCTGTCAGTTCCTTTTGGTGCACTGAGATTATGCTGTTGTGATGTTTCACTGAGGGGCATCTGAAATATGATAAACAAACCTGAAATTAGTCAAAACTAGCTAAAGATGGAAACAGGGCTTGGATGTGAGGCCTTACTGCATGAATCTACTGTGTCAGGTCAGTGGCTTAAGATAGTTGTATCCAATGTGATGTGCAGCTATTTTCTCGAGTTCTCTTTTCAATAGCATTTTGAGTGCATTGCGCCATGTTTTCCGTTTCTAACAATCTAAACAAAGTTGAGCTTCAATGTATGCGTTGATTTGAACAGATCTCTTTTAAATCTGAAGAATTCACATCAGAGAACTGACAAAGGTTAAGTGAGGCTGTATTCAAAATGGCAAACTAGTAAAGTATCTTGGATTAGTGACAGAATTCTGAGTTATTCATTGGACACAGAAACTTGGCAACACAGAAATCAATTATGTGGTTTTAAAATTTGTATTTTAAAAATCAAGATGAAGATTTTCATGGCTAATTATTTTATATTGTTTCTGGCAGTGGCAATTCTTCTAACATAATACTAGTAGAAAAGTAGATATTTTTAATGAACACCCTAAAACTATTTTGCAGCATCCAAGAACTGCTTGCATAAAAAGAAAAACACAATTTAAATTTGAAAGTGGTTTCGCATAATGTAGTTACTATTTCTGTTCATACTATAATTGAGTGTGGTTGCTTTTATTTGTTTTCCAGCTGAAGTAAAAAGCTTGTTTCTTTCTGCATTAATTTCCAAAGTTGGCACAGTAAAGACACTCAAATTCTTGATGCAAACATTTTAAAGTAATTTTTAAGGAGTCCTTTGGAAAGGAGTTGGATTGTAGTTTGTAAACGTATATTACAGGCCTGGTTTTAGTATGTTCATGAAATTAAACTTTTCACACAAACTTAAAAGAGATCATTTATGCTTCGCCTACCTCTTTTGGGAAAGCTTTCTTTCCCCTATAGCTCTGTATTTTTCTCCTCTCAGGTATTTATCCAATTCTGCTTTGAAAGTTACTATTGAATCTATTTCCACAACCCTTTTAAGGCAATGCATTCCAGAACACTTTAATTCTGAGTTTCTATCAAAGTCCTTTTCAGTTTTGAACACCTTGAGAACAACCACAGCCTTTTCACATAACTGAAGTCCCTCATTCCCGACAGTCCCTCTGCCCCCTCTTCAAGACCTTGCTATCCTCCCTAAAATGCACTCCCCAAAATTGGATATAACACTCCCGCTGGAGTGGTGGCGGACTCATGACCGAGTATATAAAGAAACTGGCTGGGATTCTCTGATCTAAATTTGCCCTGCCACTGCTGCCAGTGAGAACGGAGAGCTTGGCGCTCAGCCAAAACCCCGTTCACTGCAGCAGGACCGGAGAAACCCAGCCACTGTTCCCATTGTTGAAAGGGTCAATAACTGGAGGGCACTCATTTCCTAGGTTTTTAAAAAAAAAATTCATTGTAAATGATCAAATTTCCTCACAAGCTTCTCCGTTCTAAGGAGAACAGCCCCAGATTTTCCAATCTATCCAAATAACTGAAGTCCCTCATCATTGGAATAATTCTTGTAAATCTTGTCTGCACCCTTTGTAAAGCCTACATCCTTCCTAAATTGTGTTGACCAGCATTGAATACAAAATTCCAGTTGAGTCAAAATCAAGCCAGTGTTTTAAAGAAGTGCATTATAACTTAGTTTCGAATTCTATGGACTGAATTTTCATTCCAGGATCATGAACCATACCCTAACCTCCTAACGTAATAGCCATTAATTGGTCTGGAACCAAGTTTGGCACCTAATTAGGGGCAATATAGGTTGGAGTTAAGCAATTAAAATTTAAAAGGAAAACAGTAGTCCTGACTGAGTTGGCGGTTGCCTTCAGAAATGTATATGCAGCAAGAGCAGAGGGCCAGTAATGGTTTTGGAAGCCATTCCTAAGCAGCCTCACATTTTTCTACTGATGCACTCGGTGAGATAGAGGCTGTGGCAGATGGAAGATTTGTTCCTCTATCTGGGAGAAGAGCGGCTTTGAACCAGGCCAAGTAGGCATGACGAGAGGGGACATGGGTGCCTCATGTACCTCTCTAGAGCTCAAATAGTCTCTTCTCATAAAATCAAGCCTCTCAACTCTTGTAATGGCTACTCATGAGCAACAAGAGTTTAAATCTCTCCTTTTGGACAGCTTTTTCACACTCCAGTCATAAGCACTACAGGCTCCCTGCTGTGTTCCCACCGTGCTCCCCATTTGAAAATTGCTATTTGTTGCTTCCAGCACCCTAACTTTTGCACTGTCCAAAGTGCTGTATTAAAACATTTGCAGAAATCTTTCATAGTTAGGTCACTGAAGCTATACAAGTTGGACACTGAATAATTTTTTGTTTTGTCCAGTGCCTTAAACAAATGTGACAGAATTCAGATTTGGAGGCCGCATTCTTTAATGTTCCGTCTATAATAAAAATACATTCTGAAGTCATGATTCCACAACACACTACATCATTGCAAAAACAAAACATGACGAATATCTAGTTGTTGCACTGAAAGGAAATAGTGATCAACACTTGAGAAAAATTAACCTGTCGTCCTTGCCTACCCAAAAATATAAAATGTAATTAAGTACTCAATTCTACCATTATTCAATGTTTTATTTGACTAAAGTAAGTAAAGTCGCCATAGCCCCAGATGACCATCTGTTGCTTTCCCCTTTGGTTTGGGGGTTGGGGGGGGGGGGGGGGGGGAGAGAAGCTGACTGGTGGTGATTTAGCCTGAGGATCACACCACCTCAGACGAGCGGCAAGGTTGAGAAGGCAGAGCCTTCATGAATAACATCAGCCGGTACAAGAGTTGAACCCACGCTGTTGACCACCCTCTGCATCATAAACCATCTGTCCAGCCAGCTGAGTTAAACCGGTCCCCTTTTATATTGACTAATAATGAATAGAATATATTGTTCCTTTTGCTGTGGAAGCACAAGAGGTATTTTCGAACAAAGCTGCCTGGGATGCTTAAAAAAAATTTAAATGTATATAATGTTTGTCTATCTCATCTTAGTAGTTTGATGAAATAAGACATTACCTCAATCTCGGCATGTCTGCCCATTGCCTCTACTGCATATCATTGTCATAAAAACTATGAACAATTAAAGAAATATATGTAGTTATTCCCCAAAATTGCTTCTCTTAGAGATAAAAGTAAAGTAAACCGAAATGTGAAATGCTATAGCATTGTAGAAGGAAAGCATGCCTAGTTACATTGCTTTTTATCTTGAGATTTGAATTTGAAAAAGAATCTGCCCGTTAGTTAATTTGTGCAGAATTTCCACAAGTTGAAGAACATTTTTGTTTAATCCTTTTACAAACGTACCTTACAAAAGCAGAACGAATGATTTGGGAGATAGATTTGGAGCCTTAAATATGAACTCAATACTGACCCCAACCACAAAAACAAGTGTAAATTATGTAAAACACGTTATAAATGCTCAGTACTGGATTTACAATCAAGAACTAAAAGAGTTTTTACAGCAGCAGTTACAAAAAAATCCACAAATCATGCATTTACAAGAGAAAAAAATCAGCACAAGACTGGCAGTAGAACACAGCTACAAATATTTTTGTACATCACAAAATAGTTTGGTTATAAATAACAATGATTTCCTGTATTAACTAAATGTCAAAGACTAAAGGGTATCTTTCGCATTTTTTTTTTAAATGAAGGCAATTGCAATTTTCTGCTGTTAAATGAAGGCAATTGCAATTTTCTGCTGCTAACAAATTTTGTAAAAATGAATTTAGTTATCAATATTTGTTGATGTAGCATCTGAAAAAAATCAGGATAATCTTTTACTTGTCATGATCATCATTAGATCAGTGATAATAAAAAGTTTTCAGTTTAAAAAAAAAATATAGAATCCCAGCATACCTTTTGACCAGTTTATGAATTAATAGACATTGTTTACTAACTTCAAATCATTCAAATTCCTTTAAAATTTGCAACAGAACATTAAAAAAACTTAAGAGCAACGTACACTTGTGGACAAAGTGGTGCGAATTTTACCAAATCCAAACCATTAATTTAAATTTCTCTGGAATAATTAGTTTTTAAAGAATTATAAGTAAACATGTTCATTCAATTCAATGGGAGAGATTCCTCTTTTTTTCTATCATGTTCAAGGGAAGTGCGACCCGTTGTTCATTCATCCGTTTGGCCTGAGATCGCAGGATTAGGCTAAAGAAGTCTTCATCAGGAACAGTAATACATTTACGTACAGGCTGTGGTAGTGCACATCTCTGGTCATCTAGCCTAGAGCCCTAAAGAAAGCACAATTGATTAAATAATTATTCTTTCAGTATCTTCTTCAATGTTATTTGAAGGTACTAGAAATTTAGGTCACTTACAATTAAGGATGTTCTCCTCTGAAGTTTGATATTTAAGCCACTTGGTATTTGTTTGAAATTAAACAAGCATAGCTGAGGAACTGAGTGACAACCGGGGGGGAGTTTGGTGAGGGGGTGGGGTGATCTTTTCCTTTTCTATCTTTTTCACCATGTAGGAATTGGTTCTTGCTCTTACTACAGCGAAAGGGGCTAGCTGTTTAGTGACTATCTGATAGGTGGTTAAAGTCTTCCAGTCCCAATGTTCAAAATCGCATATAAATGGGTGGGCAAAATTAATATATAGAAATAAGCAACATAAATGTGAATAATACCCAAGTAATTCATTCAAATACATTAAGGATGGCAGGACAGGTAATGTGTCATGGCCGCAGCATGTGGAAGCTCTTAGATGCCAGTGTGACCCAGGGCAAACACATCTGCGTTGTGGTTCGGGAAGCTTCGGCTCAGTTATTGAACTGGAGGCTGAGCTGCAAGTGCTGCAACACGTAGGGGGAAAGTTAACTGGCTGCTTTGGTCAGGGACAAGAGAGTGAGGCTTGTAAGGAGACAGAGGGCAGGTGTGCAAGAATATCATCAGCCTCTGCAATTGTCCAACAGGTTTGAGGTTCTCTCAGCTTGTTTGGATGACAGTGAGGGCTGCAGGGTGGATGAGCAAACTGAACATGGTACAGGAAACCATTCAAGTGGGGGAGCAAAAATGAATGTAGTGGTAATGGGGGACAGTGTAATGAGGGGGGGTGGGGAGAGAGAGAGAGAGATAGACACTGTTCTCAACAGCAAAAGTCCAAATGGCTGTGTGATGCTAGGGTTCAGGACTGGAGAGGAACTTGCAGTGGAAGGGGAAGGAGACAATTGTCGTAGTCCATGTTGGTACCAATGACACTGGTAGAAGTAGGAAAAAGATTCTGAACTAGGAAAGCGGTTCTGCATAGAGCGTATGAAGAGCTAGGCACGAGCTTAAACAACAGAACCTCAAAGGTTATAATAACTAGATTACCTGAGCCACATGCAAATTGACAGCGGGTGTGTAAAATTAGAGAGATGAATATGTGGCTCAAAGTCTGGTGTGAGAGAAGTAGGTTCCAATTTGTAGGATAATGGTACCAGTGGGGCAAGTGGAGGCTGTACCATTGGGATGGTCTGCACCTGAAACTGCATAATTAGGGTAAGAGAGTTTTAGACTGAATAGTGGGGGAGGCAAGAGATGTGGTATGTCAGAGTAAAGACAAGGGATTAATATGGAAAATTAAAAACAGACCGGGACGAAAAAGAACTGAGTATAAGTCTAAGAGTAAATCAACAGATAAGGCTAGAGGCTACAAACTAATAAAAAAGACAAAACGTATGGCTCTGGAACTCAAATGCACGTAGCATTCAAAACAAAACAGATGAACTGATAAGATCTAGTAGCAATTGCACATTCTAACTCTTTCCTCTCCTTTCTCCCCCCCACAACATTCTCCTCCAGTTCCGCATGCTCTTCTCCCTACCCCCCTTTTTTTTTTTTTGAATAATGGTGTTACATTTGCTAATTTCCTGCATCTAGGAAACTTTGGAAAATTAAAATCAGTGCATCAACTAAAAGCCAAAGTCTATCCAGACCAGTGGATTGATTGGTCAGCCCACCATGGGAAAACGTGGTTGCTAAATTTGTTGAGGCATTAAAACGGTCCAAAGTCTTTAGATGGGTGAAGTGAGTGGACAAATATTGGAAGATATTGTAAATTTAGAATACCCAATTATTTTTTTATATGACAGGTAGTCCCTGTCAGGGCTTTGAATTTAAGGGGCTGTTTAGCACAGGGCTAAATTGCTGGCTTTGAAAGCAGACCAAGGCAGGTCAGCAGCACGGTTTGATTCCCGTAACAGCCTCCTCGAACAGGTGCCGGAATGTGGCGACTAGGGGCTTTTCACAGTAACTTCATTTGAAGCCTACTTGTGACAATAAGCGATTTTCATTTTTCATTTCAGATGATATTTAAATGTGGGAAAATATGAAGACATTCACTTTGGCAAGAAGGATAGAAAAGCAACATCTTATTTAAATGGAGAGATTGCAGAACTCGATACAAATCTTAGTATGCAGGTACCTTAGTGATTGGAGGCAGCACGTGGCACAGTGGTTAGCACTGCTGCCTATGGCACTGAGGACCTGGGTTTGAATCCCAGCCCTGGGTCACTGTCCGTGGGCAGTTTGCACATTCTCCCCGTGTCTGTGTGGGTTTCACCCCCACAACCCAAAGATGTGCAAGTTAGGTGGAATGGCCACGCTAAATTGGCCCTTAATTGGAAAAAAAATAATTGGGTATTCTAAATTTACAAAAAAAAGGCAAATGGACTGTTGCCATTTATTGCAAGGGGAATAGAGTATATAAGTAGGGAAACTTTGTTACAGCCGTACAAGGTGTTGATGAGACCACATTTGGAGTACTGAATACAGTTTTGGTATCCTTACTTTGGAAGTATTTAATTGCATGAGAAACAAGGAAAAGTTGGGTTTGGGAGTTTAGAAGAATAAGAGATTAGTTTATTGAAACAGATATGATCCTTAGGTGACTGGAGCGGGTGGATGCTGAGAGGATGTTTCTCCTTGTGGGAGATACTGGAACTCGGGGACACAGTGTAAAAGTTCAGTCTCCGAGGATAGTGGTCAATGGAATTCTCTTCCCCAGTGCAGTAGAGGAATGGTCGGTGAAACCTTTCACGGTCGAGGTATATTGACATCTTGTTAATCAAGACTCTATGGTTAGCGGTGGGGGGGGGGGCAGGGATCAATAAATTTGGGGATCTCTTTATTGATGGGGGTTTCCCGTGTCTGGAGGAGGAGTTTGAGTTGCAAGGGGGGAATGGGTTCTGGTACCTGCAGGTAAGGGATTTTGTGTGGAGGCAGGTTTTTACCTTCCCGCACCTGCCGCCCCATGGGCTACAGGATAAGGTGGTGTCGAGAACAGAAGTAGGAGAGGGGAAGGTCTCCGAGATCTGTAAGGAGCTGATGGAGTGGGCCCCTCCAGGGGAGGGGAAGAGGAGCTGGGTGGGGAGTTGCAGGCTGGACTATGGGAGGAGGCCCTGAGGAGAGTTGATGCATCCTCGTTGTGCGCCAGGCTCAGCCTGATACGGTTTCAGGTAGTCCACAGGGCACACATGACTGTGACCCAGATGAGCAGGTTCTTTGAGGAGGTGGAGGATAGGTGTGGGCTCTGCAGGGTCCTGTGAACCATGTTCATATGTTTAGGGCATGTCCGAGGCTGAAGGGTTTCTGACGTCATGTCAGAGGTATTACAAATGAGCGTGGGTCCAAGTCCAGAGGTGGCGATCTTCATTGTGTCGTAAGACCCATGAGCCCAGGGGGCAAGAGAGGCCGATGTCCTGGCCTTTGCCACCCTGGTGGCAAATCTTATTAGACGGATCTTACTAGGGTGGAGGGACTCGGAGCCCCCGAAGTCGGGGGTGTGGGTTAGTGACGTGGTGGGAGTTTGTTGCAGGGGTTTGCTCGGAGGTGGCAGCCATTCATCGACTTCAAATTAAGTGGTCAGTGGGGGGAGGGGAGGGGAAGAGAGAGGCATGGGAGGTGGTTGGGAAAAGGTGGCACTGTTTGTGTAAGCCATGTTGGCTGGGGTTTGTGCCTGGGGGGGTTGTTGAGTATATTATTGTGGTTTTGTTTTTTATTGAAATTTGATGTTTAAAATTGTTAAAATTATAAATGCCTCATTAAAATATTTTCTTTAAAAAAACTCTCTGGTTAGAGAAGGTAGACAGGAAAGTAGAGTTGAGAACAATCACAATCTTATCAAATAGTGGAACAGACATGAGCCAAATGGCCAACTCCAGTACCTAACTCTGAATTAGGACTACAGCTCAGAGGGAGAAATTAAATGTGCCTATCATATTCTCAAATTCCTTTTATCCCCTATTTTTTTCAATTAACCTATCCTAACTTATTTTTAAATGTGGGCATGATATCTGCTTCAATCACAAACTCCAGTAGTGCAGGCTTGTCTCTGTGTTTTATCGCTCGGAGGCCTAACTCACTTCTCACTTACACTTGGTCTCAGAGACCCATGCAGGCACAGGGAGAATGTGCAAACTCCACACGAACAGTGACCTGGGACCGAACCCGGGTCCTCGCCGCCATGATGCAGCAGTGCTAACCACCTCACATATTTTAATAAATTAAATTAAAAAAGATGCATGGTATAAAAATTTGACTAACCTGACATTTTACCAGCATATCAAAGAAAGAATCGTCTGCCTCCTTGCTGTCTCCACTGGTGATCAGGTGCCCAAGAACAGAGTGACTATTATGCTGGTTAAGCCGCAAGCCTGGAAGATTGCTAATGCTTACACGCTGATCATCTAATCGACGGCTCTGAGAACTTGCAAGCATATCCAAAAAATCATTGGTCTGCGGTGAGGCTACTGAAACAGAAAACAATATTTTAAACACAAAAATTTACAAACTGCACCCTCAATAAAAGGGGATTTTTCCCCCTCTGTTGGGTTTAAAATTAAGTTTACAGAGCCAGTAACCTTGACATTCTATTTAGCAACAGCATTATTACAGAACAAGTTTGATCCACAGTTAAAGCAAGACAGCTTTTAACTCGATCAGACACACATCTAATAAGTGAATCGACATCCTTCCATCTACACATGGTGATGAACGACAAACAAAGCCTTTGGGGGTGAGATAGTTTCATATGGTGCACTTTTGCTGCTGGATGAAGAGACCAATCTGAAAGGAAGACTGCCACACATCCACATATGAGCTGCTCATCAGGTGTTGATTTCAGTGTTGATCTCTGTTGCCAAGCTGCTGTAGCCACTGATCGGTGGTGCATGCCTGCCCACAGGTATTGTTACTATTTCCCTCAGTCATTGGCTAGTATCTCCCAGGTATGAAAATGAACATTTAGGGCCTCGATGCCAGACCTTTCTTGATGCGGAACTTTAGGTGCCCTGCTGGTCTTCTGGCTACCTCACTCACAAGATCTTTTGAGAATGTGCCATAGTCTTCGATCCTGCGATGGTGCGCAAGCCAGCAAAGTTGCTTCTCTTGATGAACATGAGCAAACTTGGGAGATTTGCCTTTGTAAGCATGTCTGCATGAGATGTCAAGATTACAACAAAGCTGAAAACGGTTTGGCTCCCTTTCTTAGTAGCTGCAATTTGTCCATGCTTCACAGCCTTCCAACAGGGTACCAGAAAAAGGCCTCATAAACCAGCATCTTGTTGCTTTTCCATGCATGATTCACGAGTTGGTCAAAATGGTAGCTTCCTTCACACATGCATCAAGGTCTGCATCAAGAGTCCGATAGTCTCAGTATGGCCCTCCCGGTAACAGAATTTGCTAACTATTTCCACATCAAGGTATTGCTTAGTTTGTGTGATCAAGGGTGGAGATCCATAATACTTATAGTAAGGGATAATAAGGTGCAGGCATAGGAGCGTCTGTAGGCGAGTTCCATTCAAATGACTGACACAGCATCCGAAGAACAGAAGAATTCTCTGCTCAAGAAATGCTGTATTTTTGTCTGCCTTTCTGGACAGTGTGGAGCTTGCTGTCTGACCCTAGTATGCAAGTAAACTCCATGGGCTGGATTTTCCGCAGTCCCGTGCCGAAATCGCAAAGAATCTAATTTCACGCCAAAATCAGGCCCACCGATTCTCCGGGACCTGAGAATCGGCGTGTTCGCGGAGTACTCCACGCGGCTGGGGGCCCATTGCCAGAGGCCTGCCCAACGATCCTCCGCTCCCGATCGGCCGAGTTCCCGACAGAGTGGTTCTAACCACCTATCACCATTCAGGAAGTTTGCATGGCGGCTGCAGACTCAGTCCACGGCCACCTTGGTTGGTTGGTTGGTGGGGGGGGACCTTACAGGTGGCCGGGGGACAAATTGCCGCGGTTGGATCTTCGGGCGCGCAGCCGATCGGGGGGGTCTACATTCTTCATCTGCCTCTGTGGTCCGATGGCGCTCGGCCCAGCCGCTGGAGGCCGCCGCCAAGCGCAGACTCAAAAACCGGAAGTGCGGGGGCACATAATAGCTAAAGCTGCATGAACTACTCTGGGTCCCTGCTAGCCCCCTGAAGGTCAGTGAATAGGCTGATCTTTTTATAGGAATCTTCAGAGTGAAACTTTTGCCGGCGTGGGGGACATAGTCCCATTTTGGGAAGAATCCAGCCTCGTCTGCAGGGAAGGCAAAAGTCAGGAGTATGGAGAGGAAAACACCAAATAAAGCAGGGGTTAGGATACAGCACTGTTTTACTCTGTTCTTCGCCCTGAGACTATAGGAAAAGATGGCATCAAATTGTGTCATACAGTACATGTCATGGAAGGAGGGGATGAGACAGAGGAGCTTTAGTGGACAGCCAGTTTTCTCCAAAATCTTGTACAATCTTACCCTAGTGTTGAATGCTTTAATGAGTTCTACAAAAGCTAGATAAATAGGAATATCATGTTCCCTGCACTTCTCTTGCAGCTAACTGTAGAGAAGACCATACCCACTGTAGATCTGCAAGCACGGAAACCACATTGGTAGGGTCAGGCTTAAATTTGCAGGCATAGCACGGTAATACAGTGGGTAGCACTGTTCCGTCACCGCTCCAAGGTCCCAGCTTCGATTCTTGGCTTGGGTCACTGTCTGTGCAGAGTCTGCACGTTCTCCCTGTGTCTGCGTGGGTTTTCTCCGGGTGCTCTGGTTGCCTCACACAAGTCCCGAAAGACATGCTGTTAGGTGAATTAGACATTCTAAATTCTCTCCGTGTACCGGAATATGGCGACTAGGGGCTTTTCACAGTGATGCTCGATCGATAACTCCAGAAGCGAGATTGGAGACAATTGAAGGCTTTATTACACTAGATGTTACCCCCAGCAGGGCGGGTACAGAAGGCAGCTGCTGGGGAGACACGGGCTCTTATACTCCGCCTTACCAGCAGGCAGGCCTAACCAATGAAAACAGTACCTCCTACACCAATGGTCTTACAGCATTACAGGGTACCGTAATACCTCTAATACCGACTACCACATTCACCCCCTGTTTAAAAAAAAAAAAAGAGTCCAACAGGGGTGGTGGCCTCGCATTACAGTGGTACAGGTTCAGGTTATGGAGGTACCCAGTATACATCAGTACAGTGGTTTTCCCTCATTACATCGCAACTATTTACAAAATTTATTTACAGTTCAGAATGAAGCAATTAGTCGATCGGGGGCCCTGGTCGTCCTCTGTGATCGTCGTAGCTTCGGTGGTGATGCAGGCGCCGGCTCGGGCATCTGTGGCTCCGGCTTCTTGGGCAGCTTCATCACCCCTAGACGGGACCAGTGGGAGGACAGATCCACCTGAAAAGGGGGCGGCTGTGGGGTGCACCGGTGGGAGGGAGGGTGGGAGTGTGTGTGGGGATCCAACACAGGTCCCGTAGGGAGACCGTATCCTGTCGGCCGTCGGAGTACGCCACGTAGGTGTACTGAGGGTTAGCGTGGAGGAGATGGATCCTCTCGACCAATGGGTCCGACTTGTGCGCCCGCACATGTTTGCGGAGCAGGATGGGTCCAGGAGTTGCCAGCCAGGTTGGGAGCGAGGTCCCGGAGGAGGACTTCCTAGGGAAGACAAGGAGACGTTCGTGAGATGTTTGGTTGGTCATGGTACACAGCAGTGACCGGATGGAGTGGAGGGCATCCGGGAGGACCACCTGCCAGCGGGAGACTGGGAGATTCTGGACCGTAGGGCCAGTAGGACGGTCTTCCAGACCGTTCCGTTCTCCCTCTCTACCTGTCCGTTTCCCGGGGGTTGTAACTGGTCGTCTTGCTCGAGGCAATGCCCTTGCTGAGCAGGAATTGACGCAGTTAGTCACTCATAAAGGAGGACCCACATTGCTGTGGATGGAGGCAGGGAAACCGAACAGCGTAAAGATACTGTGGAGGGCTTTTATGACGGCGGCTGCGGTCATGACTGGGCAGGGAATGGCGAATGGGAACCGGGAGTACTCATCAATCATGTTCAGGAAGTAAGTGTTGCGATCAGTGGGGGGGGGGGGGGGGGGGGGGTGCCCTTTGAAGTCCATACTGAGGCATTCAAAGGGACGGGAAGCCTTTATCAGGTTTGCTTTCTCTGTCCTGTAGAAGTGCGGCTTGCACTCCGCGCAGATTCTGTAGTTCCTGGTGGCTGTCCTGACCTCCTCGATGGAGTAGGGCAGGTTGAGGGTATAATAAAATGGAAGAATCGAGAGACCACCGGGTGGCAGAGGTCCTCGTCGAGGGCTCGGAGGCGGTCCACTTGTGCGTTGGCACATGTGCCGCGGGATTGGGCATCAGGAGGCTTGTTTAGCTTCCCGGGACGATAGAAGATCTCATAGTTGTAGGTGGAGAGTTCGATCCTCCACCGTAAGATCTTGTCGTTCTTTATCTTGCCCCGCTGTGCATTATCGAACATGAAGGCCACCGTATGTTGGTCAGTGAGGAGAGTGAATCTCCTGCCGGCCAGGTAATGCCTCCAATGCCGCACAGCTTCTACTATGGCCTGGGCTTCCTTTTCAACTGAGGAATGGCGGATTTCTGAAGCGTGGAGGGTGCGTGAGAAGAAGGCCACAGGTCTGCCCGCTTGGTTGAGGGTGGCCGCCAGAGCTACGTCGGACGCGTCGCTCTCGACTTGGAAGGGGAGGGACTCGCCGTTGGCGTGCATTGTGGCCTTTGCGATATCCGCTTTGATGCGGCTGAAGGCCTGGCGGGCCTCTGTCGACAGGGGAAAAACCGTGGATTGGATTAGCAGGCGGGCTTGTCCGCATAGTTGGGGACCCACTGGGCATAATAAGAGAAAAATCCCAGGCAGCGTTTCATGGCCTTGGAGCAGAGAGGAAGGGGGAACTCCATGAGGGGGCGCATGCTTTCAGGGTCTGGGCCTATAACTCCATCATGCACTATGTAGCCGAGGATGGCTAGACGGTCGGTGCTGAACACGCATTTATCCTTGTTATATGTGAGATTAAGGATTTTTACGGTATGGAGGAATTTTCGGAGGTTGGTGTCGTGGTCCTGCTGATCGTGGCCGCAGATGGTGGCATTATCGAGGTACGGAAACGTGGCCCGCAAACCGTACCGGTCAACCATTCGGTCCATCTCTCGTTGGAAGACCGAGACTCCATTAGTGACACCGAAGGGAACCCTTAGGAAGTGGTAGAGCCGCCCATCTGCTTCGAAAGCAGTGTATTTGCGGTCGCCAGGGCGGATGGGGAGCTGGTGGTAGGTGGACTTTAGATCCACCGTGGAAAAGACCTTGTATTGTGCGATCCTGTTGACCAGATCGGGGCTGGTTTAGCACACTGGGCTAAATAGCTGGCTTTTAAAGCAGACCAAGACAGGCCAGCAGCATGGTTCAATTCCTGTATCAGTCTCCCCGAACAGGTGCTGGAATGTGGCGACTAGGGGCTTCCCTCAGTAATCGCTGGACCTTCGACTTAAAGGTCCGGTCCTGGGCACCGTACCGTCTGCTCCTGGTGGCGACGGGTTTGCAATCCGGGGTGAGGTTCGCAAACAGGGAAGGCGGATCGACCTTGAGGGTCGCGAGGTTGCAGACAGTGAGGGGGGGGCATGGGGCCGCCGAATTTAAAGGTTAAGCTTTGGAGGTTGCATTGAAAATCTAACCCAAGGAGTGTGGCAGCGCAGAGGTGGGGAAGGACGTAGAGCCTGTAATTTTTAAACTCCCTTCCCTGGACCGTGAGGTTCGCTATGCAGAACCCCTTGATCTCCACTGAATGAGACCCGGAGGCCAGGGAGATTTTTTGGTTAACTGGTTGAACAGGGAGGGAACAGCGCCTTACTGTGTTGGGGGTGTATGAAGCCCTCCGTGCTCCCAGAGTCGAACAGACAGGATGTTTCATGCCCATTGATGAGCACGGTCGTCGTTGCAGTCGAGAGTGTTCGGGACCGAGACTGGTCCAGGGTCACAGAGGCTAGTCGTGGTAGAAGTTGGATGTTCTCCTCGGGCGGTGTGTGGTCATCCGAGTCGGGGTCCTGAGAGTCCAGCCAAGATGGCGGCGCCCACTGGTCGCACATGGCTGGGGGTGCACAAGATGGCGGCGCCCATCCATCACACGTGGTGTCCGAGAGACAAGATGGCAGCGCCCAGAGGCCACACATGGCCCTGAAGGAGGAAGATGGCGGTGCCCGCTGGCTGCACGTGGCCCGTGGAGGGTTGTGGTGGCGGTCCAGATTCGCCTCCGGAGACCGCAGCGACCGCCCGGGCCTGGCATACCGCCACAAAAAGTGGCCCTTTTTGCTGCATCCTTTGCAGAGGGATGAGCGGGCCGGACAGCACTGTCGGGGGTGCTTGGCTTGTCCACAAAAATAGCAGCGGGGCCCCCCGGAGTTGCCTGGCAGTCTCGCAGCACAAGCTTGTCGGGGGATGGGGGATGCATCGGAGTCGATCGCGGGGGGGTTCCACGCTGCCAAAGGGGCTGCCGCACGGTTGGGGATGTAATGGGTCCAGAAGAACAAAGGCTTTCCCCGTACAATGCCTCCGTAGTTTCTGCAATTTCTTCCATCATCTTTGTATGACATGACTTATTTTGCGTCAAACACGGTTTAAGAAGAATATCACTTATTAAGATTGGTGAAAATCTACCAGTGGACATTAAAAGATCTCAACCAAGTCACGATAAACACAGACAAATTTGTTCACATGGTTGAGTTAGCATGTTCCTTCCCTTTATAAGACGACTACATCCTGTGAAATCCAAAGAACTTTGGTACATGTTGGCAACAGAAAGGCCTAGGACTAAAGTGAGCATAGGAGTACTGGAGGTTGACCTCCAAAGCCACACAGGTTACTTTACTTGCATAGAGCACTGGTGAGTGAGTGTTTTCCTGCTTGCACTAACAGCAACAGGCAAGTTGCACAATGATGGTAGTCAAAGGTCAAGGTTAAAGAGATGCAGCGCAACTTTATGCAGCAGCTTATACCTATGCAGCACTAAAGCTTTGGACATTGCGAAATCTCAACAAATCGAAAAAAGTATAGCATTCTTCGGCCAAAGTCACATCAACTACTGGTGATGCAATTCCTACCCTGGCGCTTGACTGAAGATCAGTTTGCAGCATGACACCATAGGGCATCAGTGCATCCACATACATTATTAGTCATGTCTGGCATGACCTATTATAACCGGGAGAACAAAGGCTGCTGGACTCCAGCTTTCTAACTTGTCCGCTATCCTTCTATTCTTTGCTTCTTTTTCCTTCAAGCGGTATAATAGAAGAATTCCTACAGTGACATACATTCTGCTAAGGAATAGCTTGTTAGCAAAACTGGTTCCAGCAAAATTAAAGTGCTAAACAATCTTTTTAGCTAAAGAACTGGCCAAAAATAGGAGCACAATAAAAGTTAAAAATGGACAAAATAAATGTGAACTAAAGGGGACAATGATGTGTGGGTGCAACTAGGGAATGCATTTCCCACACAAAGTCAGGAAAATTCAAAGAACACTCACCTGATGTTTTTGGCCGGGTTGATGAGGCTGGTGCAGCCCTTGTCAGCACATTCTTACTCTTTGTGAATGAGCACCGTTGATCATCCATCCGATTGCTCTGAAAACGACTCAGCAAGTCAAAAAACCCTTCATCTCCCAGCACACTAGAATTGATTCTCTGAAAACAAGTTATGTAAATTGTACTTAAAGTACTGCATTTAGGAAGTTCTACATGACAGTTATCCACAATCTGTACCAGCTACACTTCAGGGAAAATATATTCCTTTGCTTGGGGCAAGCCAAGAGTGGGATGATTAACCTGGTGAAGCAGAAATTGAGAAAATAACAGCTTCCAAAAAGATGCATTTAGATGATATACTAACATGTATAAGGTAAAAGCTATATGCAAACATCAGAGTAATTAAGATTAGTCATAGGAGCTAAAGAAAACTCTGTTAGTCTAACGGACACAAAGTACCTTAACGTGTCAAATGTTTTAAACTATATTCTAAAAAAAAGGGAAGAAAAAACACTAACATTTAAAATGCCAACTGTAAATACATTAATTATCAATTTCAATAGCTCAAAATACACTTACATCTGCACACAACTGCTAACAGCTGATAGTACTTTAAATTTGCACTTAGCAACCATCTGATCAGTAATCATGTCTAGTATAATGGTCTGGTACATAGAGGGTTAATATGGTGCTGAGTACAGTACCACACACACAATGATGTAAAAAGGCACTTGACCCAGAGTCAGTCTAGAGATGGGTAAAGACCAAGGATGGCGTTAACTCCATACCTTTATCCGAGTTGTACCCTCTATATATGTACAGAATTCTGAGTTGCAAATTAGGACTTTCAATGATGTCCGGAACAGCAACCCAAACCAGTCATTGAATTGGTGTCTTTGGATGACAAGATTTTAAAAAATACAGCATTGCTATAGGTCTAAATAAAAAAATCAAAAGCAAAATAAATTAATACACTTCTTTATTTGATTGGGCCATTTGCAGATATCACCATTGGATGACAAGCTATCAATGAATCATCAAATTTAAGAATGTTTTAAAATTCTTTTGATGTTTATTTCAACCTGCAATCCAGTAAAATATTGGAGAGCTAAATTTAATAAGCAAATGTCAATCTAGCAAGGTAACCTGTTGATTCCTTCATATTCAATCTCCACACATTGGCAGAAGGACATGAATATTGCAATTAAAGTCTCAGCTCATCAAAGACAATTATGGTGGACGTTTCAGAGAATTGACTCACTGACTTCTTACAAACTGAAGAGTATCTTGTCCTAGACAAGGCAATCCAGTTACGTAGTAGTTTACTCTACAGGAACAACACAGGCCCATCATAAGGAAAGAGAACAATACTTGGAGCAGAAACCAATCCTCAGTCCAGTTTATCAGGTCACAAAGATTCAGGAACAATCCAAGTCAGGGAAAGCAATTCCTGAAATGCACAGGAGTGACCGTGCCAGCCTTGGGTGCAAAGCACCCACTCAGCAAAGATCAATGGCCAGCAAACACTGCCCAGTACTTCCACTGCACCCGACAGCACTCTTGGTAAACTGTTCAAGTCAAATCCCATAGGTAAACCACAAGGTCGAGATGGGAAACCCATCAGACACACAGCTCTATTTCTTGGGTGAGATCAAAGAATGCAGTCTTCATTTTCGAATTCTGACATCCTGGTAAATTGTCATTTTAAATTAGCTTCAGGTGCCAGCGCAACACTACTGTCAGACGAGGAACCATGGCTCCAAGGGGGAAGTCTGACTCCCAGTCAGTGGCAGGATCGTTGAAGCACTGAGGTATGGCAACAAACAATCCTCGAGCTGATGCACGTTGTCCAGAATTACCAATCTTTCGCCTGAACCGGGGATGCTTGTGTGGCCCTAAATTGCCTCCAGATGGCAGAAATCAAAATTGCCACCATCGTTATCCAGCAAGAACAGCACGATCTAGAGTCCTCAAACACTAAAGAGTATTCAGACTCTGCTTTGGTCGGCGACCTCATCTCTTTTTACATAGTAGGTTTGGCGATCATTATTCCAGGTTCTGGAAAGTCTCCAATGTTCAGATCAATTTACCACACACAAGATTGCCATGGCAGCTTTGATAGAAGTGGTACCAGAAAAGGATTAACAGTCTGAGGAGCCTCTACTTACAATTACGATGATGGTACAGTTGGTAGACACACCTGTGCACACACGGCAACTTCCAGCCAGCGTGCCAGAACCACAAGGGACACTGGAACCATGTAGTAGTCTTGCATTATCAACAAAAGAACAGATGAGCATGCTACTCAATAATAATCTTGCTCCAGGAATGCCCTTCCTCAACCTCGAGAGCTTTCCAAAAGCCCCAAAACAGAAGAAGAAAATAAACCGACAAGCAGATGAGTACCATTTTCATCCATTCCACAAGAAACAATCAAGGGCAACAGCAACAATACATCGCCAAACCAGCAACCTCAGGAGGATATCAAGATGGATTATCCACATGGCACGTCTGGCTGAAGATTGTTGCAAATGTTTCAGCCTTGACCTTTGTACTGATGGGCTGAGCTCTCCCATGAGAGTGGGAATATTTGTGGAGCTCCCTCCTCCAGTTAGTTGTTTAATTTGTCCACTATCATTTATGGTTGGGTTTGGCAGGACTGCAGAGCTTAGATCGGATCCTTTGGTTTTGGGATTACTGTCTATCACGTGCTGCTTCTGCTGTTTGGCATACAGATAGTCCTATGTTGTAGCTTCACCAGATTGCTAAATGTGCCCGGTGTTACTCTTGGCATGCCTTCCTGCACTTCATAGAACCAGGGTTGATCACTTGGCTTGATGGTAATAGTAGAGTGGGGGGGGATATGTCAGACTATGAGCTTACAGATTGTGATCGAGTACAATTCTGCTGCCGTTGATGGCCCACAGCGCCTCATGGATGCCCAGATTGGAGTTGCTACATCTGTTCGACATCTATTTTATTTAGTGCCAAACAACACTTTGGAGGCTGTGGTGGATACTACTACCAATACTGTCATGGACAGATGCCTCTGCAGGAGGCAGGCTGGTGAGGATGAGGTCAAGTCAGTTTTTCACTTGTTGATTATGGACAGATGCCGCTGTGGCAGGCAGTTGGAGAGAGTGAGGCCAAGTTGGGTTTTCTCTCTTGTTGATTCCCTCACCACCTGCAGTCCGAATCTAGCAGCTATGTCCTATAGGAATCAGTCAGCTTGGTCCATAATGGTGCTACTAAACCACTCTTGGTGATGGACATTGAAGTCCCCCACCCAGAGTACATTCTGTGCCCTTGCCATCGTGGGTGCTTTTTGCAGGTGAAGGAGTACTGATTCATCATCTGAGTTGGGGGGGTTAATTAACAGGTTTTCTTGCCCATGTTTTACCTGATGTCATAAGACTTTATGGGTTTCAGAGTCAATGTTGAGGATAACTTCCTCCCGACTGTATACCATTCTGCAGCCACCTCTACTGGGTCAGGACATACCGAGGAATGTTGATGGTTTTGTCTGGGACATTGTGTAGTATGATTCCAAGAGTATGACCATGTCAGGCTGTTTCAGGGGTGGGCTTGTGAGACAGCGCTCTCAATTTTCGCACAGGCCCCCAGATGTTCATTTGTAAGGAGGACCTTGCAGGATCAACAGGGCTAGGTTTGCTGATGTTGTCTCTGGTGCCTAGATTGATTCCAAGTGGTCTGTCTCGTTTCATTTCTTTTTTTTTTTTTTAAAAGACATTGTAGCAGTTTTGATACAACTGAGTAGCTTGCAAGGCCATTTCAGATGGCATTTAAGAGTCACCCACATTGCTAAGGATCTGGAGTCACAGACCAGGTAATGACAAAAGGGCATTAGCGAACTAGATGAGTTTCACAACAATGGTTTCATGGTCACCATTACCAAGACCAGCTTTTAAGTCCAGTTATTATTTGAATTTACATTCCACCAGCTGCTTTGGTGTGATTTGAGACCTTGGGCTGGATTCTCCAAAAATGGGGCTATGTCCCCACGCCAGCGTACAAATGCAGGTGTTGCATTCCTGAGTTTCCTATAAAACAAACAACAAAATTCACTTACCTTCAGGGGGCTAGTAGGGACCTGGAGTGCTTAACGCAGCTTTGGCTGCGGATACGGGCCCCTACACTTCCGGTTCAGAGTCAGTGCATGCGCACGCCGGCGGCCTCACTGAGCGCCATGGCGGACTCGGACTAACACACGCTGCCCCCCTGATCAGCTGCACGCCCAAGGATCCTTCCGGCCCGGTCGCTGCCCCATCTGCCCCCCCCCCCCCCCCCCCCCCCCCACCGGCCGTGGCTGCTCCCACCAGGGCAGCCGCGGACAAGCGAGGTTCCCGACCAGCCATATGTGGTCAGAACCACGCCGTCGGGAACGCGGCCTGCTGGGAGCAGAGTACCACTGGACGGGCCTCTGGCAATGGCCCCCCAGTCGTGCAACTTAATTCACGGATGCGCAGATATTCGGGGTCCGGAGGATCGCCGGAGCGGCGCCAGTCCCGATTCAGTCATAAATTTTGATTCTCTGCCCCCGCGCCAAACGCGATTTCGGCGCAGAGCTGCGGAGAATCCAGCCCCATATTGCCCGAGCATGAGCCTGGGCCTCAGGATTGGGGTGGCACTGCGGTTAGCACTGCTGCCTTACGGCACCAGGGACCCGGGTTCAATTCCAGCCTTGGGTAACTGTAGAGTTTGCATATACAACTGTATCTGCATGGGTTCCTTCCGGGTGCTCCGGTTTCTTCCCCCAGTCCACAGATGTGCAGGTTAGGTGGATTGGCCATGATAAATTGCCCCCCCCCCCCCCCCCCCCGAGTGTCCAAAAGGTTAGATGGGGTTACAGGGATAGGGTGGGGGCATGGACCTATGGAGGGTGTTCTTACAGAGAGTCAGTGCAGATTCAAATGGGCAAAATGGCTTCCTTCTGCACTGTAGGGATTCTGTGATTACTAATCCAGTGACATTATCACTGCACCACAATCTTCCCTGTGGTTTAGCACAGGGCTAAATAGCTGGCTTTTAAAGCAGACCAAGGCAGGTCAGCAGCACGGATTCAATTCCCGTAACAGCCTCCCTGAACAGGCGGCGGAATGTGGCGACTAGGGGCTTTTCACAGTAACTTCATTTTTTTTTTATAAATGTTTTATTGAAAATTTTTCCCCAAACAACAATTTTTCCCCTCTTACAAAGCAAACGCAACAATAACAATACAGAAATTTTAAACAATACACAAGTAACAAAACCCCTTTATCTTTGACCTAAACTAAACCCCCCCTCCCCCCCCCCCCCCCTCCCCCTGGGTTGCTGCTGCTGGTCATCTGTCTTCCCTCTAACGTTCCCCTAGGTAGTCGAGAAATGGCTGCCACCGCCTGGTGAACCCTTGAGCCGATCCTCTCAGGGCAAACTTTATCTGCTCCAGTTTAATGAACCCCGCCATATCATTTACCCAGGCCTCCAGTCCGGGGGGTTTCGCCTCCTTCCACATGAGTAGGATCCTGCGCCGGGCTACTAGGGACGCAAAGGCCACAACGTCGGCCTCTTTCGCCTCCTGCACTCCCGGCTCTTCCGCAACTCCAAATAGAGCTAACCCCCAGCCTGGTTTGACCCGGGCCTTCACCACCCGCGAAATCACTCCCGTCACTCCCTTCCAATACCCTTCCAGTGCCGGGCATGCCCAAAACATATGTGCGTGGTTTGCCGGGCTCCCGCCACACCTCCCACATTTGTCCTCCACTCCAAAGAACCTGCTCAATCTTGCTCCCGTTATGTGTGCTCTATGTAGCACCTTAAATTGAATCAGGCTAAGCCTGGCGCATGAGGAAGAGGAATTTACCCTGCTTAGGGCATCAGCCCACATACCCTCCTCTATCTCCTCCCCTAGTTCTTCTTCCCACTTTCCTTTTAGTTCGCCCACCGACTCCTCCCCCTCTTCCCTCATCTCTCGGTAAATCTCTGACACCTTGCCCTCTCCGACCCACACCCCTGAGAGCACCCTGTCCTGTATCCCCTGTGTCGGGAGCAATGGAAATTCCCTCACCTGTTGTCTAGTAAATGCCCTCACCTGCATATATCTCAAGAAATTTCCCCGGGGCAACTTATACTTTTCCTCCAATGCTCCCAAGCTCGCAAAAGTCCCATCTATAAATAAATCTCCCACCCTCCTAATTCCCAACTGGAACCAGCTCTGAAATCCTCCATCCATTCTTCCTGGGGCGAACCTATGGTTGTTCCTGATTGGGGAGCCCACCAGGGCTCCCCGCACCCCTCTCTGTCGCCTCCACTGTCCCCAGATATTTAATGTTGCCGCCACCACCGGGTTCGTGGTAAACTTTTTAGGTGAGATCGGTAGCGGCGCCGTCACCAGCGCCTCTAAACTCGTCCCTTTACAGGACTTTCTCTCCAGTCTTTCCCACGCCGCTCCCTCACCCTCCATCATCCATTTACGTATCATTGCCACATTGGCGGCCCAATAGTAATCGCCCAAGTTCGGTAGTGCCAATCCTCCTCTGTCCCTACTACGCTGAAGGAACCCCCTCCTTACTCTCGGAACTTTCCCTGCCCACACGAAGCTCGTAATGCTCCTGTCTATTTTATTAAAAAAGGTCTTAGTGATTAGGATAGGGAGACATTGAAATACAAATAAGAACCTCGGGAGGACCATCATCTTAATTGCTTGCACCCTGCCCGCCAGCGATAGAGGCTGCATGTCCCACCTCTTGAAGTCCTCCTCCATTTGTTCTACCAACCGTGTCAGATTAAGTCTGTGCAAGGTTCCCCAGCTCCTAGCGATCTGAATCCCCAGGTATCGGAAGTTTCTTTCCACTTTCCTTAGAGGCAAGCCTTCCATCTCTCTACTCTGGTCCCCTGGATGTATCACAAATAATTCACTCTTCCCCATGTTTAGCCTATACCCCGAGAAATCCCCGAACCCCCTCAAAATTCGCATAACCTCTATCATTCCCCCCGCTGGGTCCGACACGTATAACAATAGGTCATCCGCATATAACGAGACTCGGTGTTCTTCTCCCCCTCTAATCACCCCTCTCCATTTCCTGGAGTCTCTCAACGCCATGGCCAGAGGTTCAATTGCCAACGCGAACAACAATGGAGACAGCGGGCATCCCTGTCTTGTTCCCCTATATAATCGGAAATACTCCGATCTATGTCGACCTGTAACTACGCTTGCCGTTGGAGCCCCATAAAGAAGTCTAACCCAGCTAATAAACCCGTTCCCAAACCCAAACCTCCTTAACACTTCCCATAAATACTCCCACTCCACCCTATCAAATGCCTTCTCTGCGTCCATTGCCGCCACTATCTCTGCCTCCCCCTCCACTGGGGGCATCATTATCACCCCTAATAGTCGTCGCACGTTAACATTCAGTTGTCTCCCTTTTACGAACCCTGTCTGGTCTTCGTGCACCACCCCCGGGACACAGTCCTCTATCCTCGATGCCAGTACCTTTGCCAACAATTTGGCGTCCACGTTCAACAATGAAATGGGTCTATAGGACCCGCACTGCAACGGATCTTTATCCCTCTTCAAAATTAACGATATCGTCGCCTCCGACATCGTCGGGGGTAGAGTCCCCCCTTTCCTGGCCTCATTGAACGTCCTCACCATCAACGGGGCCAACAAGTCCACATATTTTCTGTAATACTCCACCGGGAACCCGTCTGGTCCTGGGGCCTTCCCTGCTTGCATGCTTCCCAGTCCCTTAATAACCTCGTCCACCCCAATCGGTGCCCCCAGGCCTACCACCCCCCGCTCCTCCACTTTCGGGAACCTCAATTGGTCCAGGAACTGCCGCATCCCCTCCTCTCCCTCTGGGGGTTGAGACCTATACAGTTCCTCATAGAAGGTCTTGAACACCTCATTTATCTTTCCTGCCCTTCGCACCGTGTCTCCCCTTTCGTCTCTAATTCCTCCTATTTCCCTCGCTGCTGCCCTCTTTCGCAATTGATGAGCCAACAGGCGACTCGCCTTTTCCCCATATTCATACCTCCTCCCCTGTGCCTTCCTCCACAGTACCTCCGCCTTTCTGGTGGTCAGAAGGTCAAATTCCGTCTGGAGTCGTCTCCTCTCCCTGTACAATTCCTCCTCCGGGGTCTCTGCAAATTCCCTATCCACCCTTAAAATCTCCCCCAGTAATCTTTCCCTTTCCTTGGCCTCTGTTTTCCTTTTGTGGGCCCCAATGGAGATCAGCTCTCCTCTGACCACCGCTTTTAGTGCTTCCCATACCACTCCCACCGGGACCTCGCCGTCGTCATTGACCTCCAGGTATCTCTCAATACACCCCCGCACTCTTGCACACACTCCCTCATCCGCCATCAGTCCCACATCTAATCGCCAGAGTGTTCTCTGCTCCCTTTCCTCTCCTAATTCCAGGTCCACCCAATGTGGGGCATGATCCGAAACCGCTATGGCTGAGTACTCAGCTTCTTCCACCCTAGAGATCAACGACCTTCCCAAAACAAAAAAATCTATCCGGGAGTACACTTTATGGACATGGGAGAAGAAGGAATACTCCCTAGCCCTAGGTCTAAGAAATCGCCATGGATCCACTCCCCCCATTTGGTCCATAAACCCCTTAAGTACCTTGGCCGCTGCCGGCCTTCTTCCGGTCCTTGAGCTGGATCTATCTAGCCCCGGGTCCAGCACCGTATTAAAGTCCCCTCCTAAAATCAAGTTTCCTACCTCCAGGTCCGGTATACGCCCCAGCATCCGTCTCATAAATCCCGCATCGTCCCAGTTTGGGGCATACACGTTAACCAACACGACCTCCATTCCCTCCAGCCTGCCACTCACCATTACATATCTACCTCCGCTATCTGCTACGCTGTTCTTTGCTTCAAATGCGACCTGTTTCCCCACCAAAATGGCCACCCCTCTATTCTTTGCGTCCAGTCCTGAGTGGAACACCTGTCCCACCCATCCTTTCCTTAGCCTAACTTGGTCCGCCACCTTTAGGTGCGTCTCTTGGAGCATAACCACGTCTGCCCTTAGTCCTTTCAAATGCGCGAGCACTCGGGCCCTTTTTATCGGTCCGTTCAGGCCTCTCACGTTCCACGTGATCAGCCTCACTAGGGGGCTACCTGCCCCCCTCCCGTGTCGACTAGCCATTACCTTCTCTAGGCCAGTCCCATATCCCGCCTCCGCGCTCCCGCTCGCTCCCCCAGCGTCGCACACCATCCCCGCCCACCCACTCTTTAGCCATTTCCTTTTGGATTTCCGCAGCAGCAACCCAGTTGTCCCCCCCCCCTTCTCCCTCCCTCCTCCCCTCCCCGCTAGATCTCTTTCTAGCTTGATTGCTCCCCCCATATTACTTCCGTAAGTCAGCTAACTTCAACTGACCCCGGCTACTCCTGCTCACTCCTCGACCCCCCCCATGTGGGGAACTCCCATCCGCCTTGCGCCTGTCTTCGCGCCTTATTCTTTCTGGTGCGGGAACATCCCTTTACCTGACCCGCCTCTTATGGCGCAGCTCCCTTTCCCCTCCCCCTCCCCTTCCCCATTCTCCAACTATGTCCCGTCTTTCCCCCCTCACCGGCGCCCACATTTCCCCAATGTCTCCCCCCTTCCCTGTTTACTTCTCAATTAACTTCCACCGTAACATTAACAATAACATTTCCTGCAGCATCAGTCCCTCAGTTCCGATCCAATTTCTCTTCTTTGATGAAGGTCCATGCTTCCTCCGCCGTCTCGAAATAATGGTGTCTCTCCTGATACGTGACCCATAGTCTTGCCGGCTGCAGCATCCCGAACTTCACCTTCCTTTTATGCAACACCTCTTTGGCTCGGTTGAAGCTCGCCCTCCTTCTCGCCACCTCCGCACTCCAATCCTGGTATACCCGTACCACTGCATTCTCCCATCTGCTACTCCGCACCTTTTTAGCCCATCTCAGGACCTCTTCTCTATCCTTAAGGCGGTAAAATCGCACGATTATCGCCCTGGGTGGTTCCCCCGCTTTTGGTCTTCTCGCCGGAATCCGATTTGCCCACTCCACCTCCAAGGGGCCCGTAGGGGCCTCAGCACCCATCAGTGAGCTCAGCATCGTACTTGCGTACGCTCCACAGTCCACTCCTTCCACACCCTCAGGGAGACCCAGTATCCGAAGGTTCTTCCTTCGCGCTCCATTTTCTAGGGCTTCGATCCTTTCAGTACACTTTTTATGAAGTGCCTCGTGCGTCTGTGTCTTAACCGCCAGGCCCAGGATCTCGTCCTCAATATCTGTCACCTTCTGCTCCACCACACGGAGCTCTGTCTCCTGGGTCTTTAATGTCTCCTTGAGCCCCTCAATTGCCTGTAGCAACGGGGTCAGCACCTCCCTCTTCAGCAGCTCCACGCACCGTCTCACAATTTCATGCTCAGGCCCCCATGTCGCCTGCGCTTTCTCCGCCGCCATCTTGTACTTCTCTCTTTCTGACCCTTTGGTCGACGATTCCTCGCGCTGCAGCCGCCGCCGCCGGTTTTTTCCTCCTTCGTTTGGGGGGGACTCCCTTCTCACACGCCCCACACCGGGTTGCGTCGTCGAAAAATTCCCCGTTGGGGCTCTTAAAAGAGCCCGAAGGTCCGTCGGAGCTGGAGCCGCCGAAGCGTGCGGCTAGCTAGGCATCACCGCAACCGGAAGTCCCTTCAGTGGCCTTGATGAGGTCTTTTCACAGTTGTTCCCTCTGCTGCTAGAATTCACCTTTGATACAGGCCCTCAGGTCAGCTTGCAGCTTTAAGCTTGCCCTTCCCCCGCCTGCATGCTGGAAGAGGCCCTGTTTATCCTGTAGTTGCAGCCAAATCTTTCACTGTTTCTGCGTGTGTCTGGCAACCAAGAGACATACCCTTCCTGGGGGACACTGTCGGGGGAATATTGCCGCCTTCTTCCCACACCGGGAAATGTCAAACAAATGCCGTGGGGGCCCTGTAAAAGAGCCCAAAAGTCCGTTCCAAGCAGGAGCTGCCGAATGTGCGACCTAGCTCTGCATAGCCGCACCCGGAAGTCACAGTAACTTCATTTGACGCCTACTTGTGACAATAAGCGATTTTCATTTCATTTATAATGAACATTAACCACACTAACTCATCACACGAAAACAGCCAGATATATTTGCATAACTAAGTACCTATATATCAGGTACTAAAATAAAAGCAAATAAAAACATCCAGAAGCATTCTCCCAGTTTCTCTGCCAATGTCACATCTTTTACGATTCAAGCTTCCATAATAGCACTTCAAATATATCTTTTTCCTCAACCAAGGATTCGCCCTCCCCGTCACAGGTGTGGTAGACAGGTCCCTCAACCGTATCTGACCCGATTTACGGTGGCGGCCATGGAGTGAGTGGCCGCTTATTTGGTAGCTCCCGCTCGTGGTGGACCTTTGGGACCATTTCCCATGACTTATGGAGGATTTGATCGGCAAAATAGGAGATTGGTGAGGTAGAGGAGAAGGATTCCCCACTAGTGTATGGACTCGTGGACCACAAGTGGTCTGAAAAGGAGAGATCTTTGGGCAAAGAAGGGAGTGGAGACTGCAGCACAGAAAAATATAGCAGAGGCTCAGGTACTGTGACTGCCGGCCCAGTGGTTAACGGAGCAGCTGGTGGACTTCCTCCAGGAGAGCTTTGCTAAGCAAAAACAAGAGTACCTGGTCCCGATTAAGACGGGGATTGACCAGGTGGAGCAAAGATTAGAAGCCCAGGACCAGGCGATCCAGAAGGTGGAAGAGGCGGTTTCTGAGCACAATGACCAGCTAGCCGCAATGGCGATGTAGATGGGAATGATGAAGGACCAACAGAAAAGGCTGCAAGAGAAAGTGGAGGATCAGGCAGAACCGGAAGATGGTTGGCCTCCCAGAGGGCAGCGAGGGATCAGATGGAGGGCATATGTGGCACGAATATTCGAGAAGCTCCTGGGAGAAGGTGCGTTTACTCGGCCCTTGGAAGTGGACAGGGCGCAAAGAGCGCTTATGAGGAAGTCGAGAGCGATGGTGGTAAGAATGCACCGGCTCCAATACAAGGAACAGGTTTTGAGGAGGGCCAGGCAGACGAGGAGCTGCAAATGGGAAGATAATGAGCTGCGTATTTACCAGGACTTGGGTGCGGAACTGGCCAAAAGAAGGGTGAGCTTCAATAAAGTTAAATCGGCCCTCTTTAAGAAGGGGGTGAATTTTTGTTTCTCTGTTCTTTAAAAAAAAGTTTCTCGTTTTGTTTTGTGGAAGCTGTTTGTAATGCCTTCTGTATTGATTTGGGACCAGTGGCAGAGCTGAATGAGTCAAAGTCTTCATTTGCATTGTTGGGGATGAAGGTGTGCTTGTTTAGATTTTGGTGTTTTCCTGTCGGGTAATTGTGTGGGGATTGTTTGATGTCAGAGTATCTTTGTAAGAGGGGGAGGGGGGGGGGGGGAAAGAGGAGGGAATAATAGTTGGGAGACTATCCTGCGCCAGGGATGGGGGCCACCAAACTAGCTGGGCGGGCTAGCTCACGGAAACGCAGTGGGGTGTGTGCATATGTTCGGTTTATCAAAGGGGTTGGGTTACAGAGTGTTGTTACTAAAGGGGGGGGGGGGGGGGGAAATGTTCTGCTGACGAGGGAGGGACTTGGACTAAGGGACAGAGAGGAGGTTGGGGGCGGAGGTTGCCTGGGGGCGGGCCGGTGGAGGCGCGGAGCAGGGGCTGGAGACAGGCCCAAAAAAGGGGATGTCTGATCGGCGAGGGGGGGGGGGGGGGGCAATGAGCTCCCCAACTAGGCTGATCACCTGGAATGTTCAAGGATTAAATGGGCCGGTCAAAAGGGCACGTGTGTTTGTGTGTCATAGGGGACTGAAGGAGGACGTGGTAATGTTGCAGGAGACGCACCTTAGAGTAACTGGCCAGATTAGATTGAGGAAAGGCTGGGTCAGTCAGGTCTTTCACTCGGGACTGGATTCAAAGACTAGAGTGGTCGCGATCCTGATCAATAAGCGGGTGGTGTTTGAAGCTGTTAGAATAGTTTTGAATATGGGAGGTCAGTACATTATGGTCAGTGGGAAACTGGAGGGGGTGCAGGTGGTATTAGTAAATGTGTACGCGCCAAATTGGGATGATGTGGAGTTTATAAAGAGGATACTGGGGAAGATACCAGACCTGGACTCGCACAGGTTGGTCATGGGAAGGGACTTCAACACAGTTATTTACCCTGGCTTGGACCGGTCAAGCTCGAAAACGGGCAGGGTGCCAGCAATGGCAAAGGAACTAAAAGGGTTCATGGAGCAGATGGGGGGTGGGGGGGGGGGGGGGGATCCATGGAGATTTGGGCAGCCGAGGGTGAAGGAGTTCTCCTTTTACTCACACGTGCTACTCACACGTGCATAAAGTGTACTCCCGGATCGATTTCTTCATTTTGAGCACGCCCTTACTGGCAGGGGTGGTGGACATGGGGTACTCGGCAATCACAATCTCAGACCATGCCTCCGCACTGGGTTGACCTGCAGGTTAGTAAAGACAGTAACCAGCGCCCGCAATGGAGGTTAGATGTGGGACTTTTGGCTGACGAAGGGGTGTGCGAGCGGCTGAGGAAATTTATTCATAGCTACCTGCAGGTCAACAACACGGGGGAAATTTCAGCAGCAATAGTCTGGGAAGCACTGAAGGTGGTGGTCAGGAGGGGAGCTGATCTCGATACAGGCCCATAGGGAGAAGGTGGACAGGGCAGAGATGAAGCGACTGGTTAAGGAGGTACTACAGATCGATAGGAGGTATGTGGCAAAGCTTTTAAGGGAACGGCAGAGGCTACAGGCGGAGTTCGGCTTGTTAACCACAGGAAGGGTGGTGGAGCAGCTGAGAAAGGTGAGGGGGGTGATCCAGGTGGGTGGAGAGAAGGCCAGCAGAATGCTTGCACAGCAGCTTAGAAAGAGGGAGGCAGCCAGGGAAAGTAAATGACGGAGATGGGAACCTGGTTGGAGATTCAGCAGGGGTGAATAAGGCGTTTAGGGATTTCTACAGTAGGCTGTATAGGTCGGCACCCCCTACGGGACCGGAGGGGATGAGGCACTTCTTGGGGGAGGGGGGCTTAATTTCCCAAAGGTGGACGGGGAGCTGGTAAAAGGGCTGGGGGCCCCGATTGGGTTGGAAGAGATAGTGGAGGGTCTGAAGGCCATGCAGGCGGGTAAAGCCCCGGGGCCTGACGGGTACCCAGTGGAGTTTTATAAAAAGTTTTCTGGGATATTGGGGCCGGTGTTGCAGATGATGTTCAATGAAGCAAGGGAAAGAGGGGTTGTGCCTCCGACGATGTCACAGTCCACGATTTCGCTGATTCTGAAGTGGGACACGAACCCGGAGCAGTGTAGGTCCTACAGGCCGATATCCCTGTTGAATGTGGACGCCAAACTGCTGGCCAAAATTTTGTCCTCCAGGATTGAGGATTGTGTTCCAGACGTTATTGGGGAGGACCAGACGGGGTTTGTTAAGGGTCGGCAGTTGGTGGCCAATGTAAGAAGGTTGTTAAATGTGATCATGATGCCCCCGGAAGGTAGGAAGTGGAGGTAGTGATCGCAATGGATGCAGAAAAGGCTTTTGATCAGATAGAATGGGATCATCTGTGGGAGGTACTGGGACGGTTCAGATTTTGGTGGGGCTTTATTGACTGGGTCAGGTTGCTGTATCAGGCTCCTGTGGCAAGTGTACGGACGAATAGGACAACATCAGACTATTTTAGACAGCACCGGGGGACGAGACAGGGATGCCCCCTCTCCCCACTGTTGTTCGTGCGAGCTATAGAGCCGTTGGCAATTGCTCTGAGAGCCTCAAGAGGCTGGTCCAGGGGGTGGATGGAGCACAGAGTCTCGCTCGATGCAGACGACCTGCTTCTGTACGTATCAGACCCATTAGAGGGGATGGAAGAAATCATGAGGATTCTAGGGGAATTTGGCCGGTTTTCGGGGTATAAGTTAAATATGGGGAAAAGTGAGATGTTTGCGCTCCAGCAGAAGGGACAGGAGAGGCGATTGGGGGAGCTGCCGTTTAGATTAGTAGGGGGAATCTTTAGGTACCTAGGCATTCAAGTGGCGCGGCAATAGGACTTGCTGCATAAATTAAATCTGGCCCGGCTAGTAGACCAAATGAAGGACGATTTTCAGAGATGGGAGGCGCTTCCGTTGTCATTAACTGGGAGGGCGCAGACGGTGAAGATGACGGTCCTCCCGAGATTCCTGTTCGTGTTTCAATATCTCTTTATTCCACAGTCCTTTTTTAAACGGGTCAACAAAGTGATCTCTAGCTTTGTTTGGGCGGGTAAGACCCCGTGGGTAAGGAAGGTAATGCTTGAGTCGGGGAGAGGGCGGGCTGGCGCTGCCAAATTTTAGTAACTATTATTGGGTGGCGAATATAGCCATGATCAGGAAGTGGATGGTGGGAGGGGTCAGCATGGGAGCGTATGGAGGCGGCTTCATGCAAGGGCACCAGTTTGGGGACGTTGGTAACTGCGCTTCTGCCATTCCCGCCGGCACGGTACTCCACCAGACCTGTGGTGGTGGCAGCCCTGAGAGTCTGGGGGCAATGGAGGAGACATGTGGGAGCATCGGTCTGGTTCCAATCTGTAATAATCACTGGTTTGCCCCGGGAAGTAGGAATGGGGGGTTCCGGATATGGCGGAGAGCAGGGATTGAGAGGATGGGGGATAGGTTTATAGAGGGGAGCTTTCCGAGTATGAGGGCACTGAAGGAGAAGTTTGGGTTGGCGAGGGGAAACAAATTCAGGTATCTGCAAGTGCGGGACTTCCTACATAAACAGGGGTCAACCTTCCCGCTCCTACCGCTAAGGGGGATTCAGGACATGGTAGTTTCCAGAGGGTGGGTAGGACAAGGAACTTATGGGGTCAGAGGAGACGCAGACCGAGGAGCTGAAGCTCAAGTGGGAGGGGGAGCTGGGAGGAAAGATAGAGGATGGTCTATGGGCGGACGCATTCAGTAGAGTCAGCGCGTCCGCAACATGTGCCAGGCTCAGCCTGATACAATTTAAGGTCGTTCACTGGGCTCACGTGACAGTGGCCTGGATGAGCAGATCCTTTGGGGTGGAAGACAGGTGTGCAAAATGTGTGGGAGGACTAGCGAACCATGTCCACATGTTCTGGGCATGTCCGAAGCTTAGGGGATTTTGGCAGGGTTTTGCAGATGTCACGTCCACAGTGTTAAAAATAAGGGTGGCATGGAGTCCAGAGGTGGTGATTTTCGGGGTGTCGGAAGACCCGGGAATCCAGGTGGAGAGAGGCAGACGTTCTAGCCTTTGTTTCCCTGGTAGCCCGGAGACGGATACTATTAGGTTGGAGGGACTCAAAGCACCTGAAGTCGGAGACATGGCTATCGGACATGGCTAGCTTTGTGTGTTTGGAGAAAATCAAGTTTGCCTTGAGAGGGTCACTGTTAGGGTTTGCCCGGAGGTGGGAACCGTTCGTTGACTTCTTTGCGGAAAATTAATCGTCAGCAGAGGCGGGGGGGGCGGGGGGGAGGAGGAGGAGGAGGTTGGTTTAGCTTACAGTAGGGGGTTAATAAAGGTGGGACCTGTAAGGGAGGGAGACGGCTTTTGCACTATGTTTATAGTTTCATGAACATTGTTTATTGTGTTGTTGTTATAATACCAAAAAATACCTCAATAAAATGTTTTTTTTTAAAAAAGAAGGGGTGAAGTTCAGCATGCTGTACCCGGCTCGTTTGTGGGTCACTTACAAGGGTCAAGAATTTTATTTTGGATCGCCGGATGAGGAGTTGAACTTTGTTAAGGACAGGGGACTGGCAGGTGATGGAGGACATTGAACTTGGGGGGGGGGGGGGCGAGTAATTTGGTAATTATGCTGCTAAATTTCTTTTCACTTTGGGTTGTGTGTGTATTGTTTTTATACTAATTTTGGGGCCATTGCTCAGTTTTGTTTGCAGGTGAACTTTGTTATTATGGGGGTTGGTGGTGGCATTTTCTTCTGTGTTTTTGGTAGGGATTGTTTTGTTTTGCACATGTATGTTCGAGCGTGGGTGTGGGGTGGAGATCAATGGGAGGTAGGATGCTTGGCACAATGGTCGGAGCTACCAGGCTAGCTAGCTCACAAAAGCACAGTGGGGGCGAGCAAGTGATAAGTTTGTTGAGGGAGGGGTGGGGGGAATTGTTCTGCTGACAGGGGAGGGACTGGCGCATGGAGACAGATTGGAGGTCGATGACGGTTGCACCCGAAGGCGCGCGGGACGTGGGCTGGCCTAAGAAGGGTGATGGTTGATCGTCCGGGGGGGGGGGGGAGCCTGCCCAGGCTGATCACATGGAACGAGAGAGGGCTGAATGGGCCAGTCAAAAGGTCTTGCATGCTCACGCATTTGAAGAGTTTGCAGGCAGACATGGCAATGCCACAGGAGACCAGAGTGTAGCGGATCACACTCGGCTGAGGAAGCGGTGGGTTGGGCAGATATTTCACTCGGGGCTGGACTCTAAAACTAGGGGGGGTAGCGATCTTGATCACTAAGCGGGTGTCTCTTGAGGTAGGGAGTACAGTGGCAGACTCGGGGGGGGGGGGGGAGGGGGAGACGTGATGGTGAGTGGGAAGCCAGCGGGGATGCCGGTGGTATTACTGAATATTTACGCACCAAACTGGGACGACACAGAGTTTATGAGGCGGGTGTTCGGGAAGATTCCGGACCTGGACTCGCATAGGTTGATCGTGGGGGGTGACTTCAATATGGTCATTGATCCGAGGTCGGATCGGTCGAGTTCAAGGACAGGGAGGGTGCCAGCCGCAGCGAAGGAACTAAAGCGGTTTATGGAACAGATGGGTGGGGTAGATCCGTGGAGGTTCGGACGGCCAAGAGCGAAGGGGTTTTCTTTTTTTCCCCCACGTGCACCAAGTGTACTCCCGGATTGATTTTTTAGGTTTGAACAAGACTTTGCTGGCGGGGACTGGTAGATGTCGAGTATTCGGCAATTATTGTGTCGGACCATGCCCCACACTGGGTGGATTTACGGGTGAGTAAGGGGGTCAGCATCCGCAATGGATATTGGATGTGGGACTGTTAGCGGATGAGGTGTGCGGGCGGGTGAGGGAGGCCACCCAGAATTATTTGGAGATAAATGACACGGGCGGTTTCGGCAGCAACGGTGTGGGAGGCACTGAAGGCAGTAGTTAGTGGGGGGGGGGGGGCTGATTTTGATACGGGCTCATAGGGAGAAGGTGGAGCAGGCAGAGATGGATATGCTGGTTAGGGAGATACTCCAGGTGGACAGAAGGTACTCTGAAGCCCCGGAGGCGTGGCTGTTGAAGGAGCAGCAGAAGCTGGAAATTGAGTTACAGTGAGAAAGCCAGTAGGATGTTAGCACACCATCTGAAGAAACGGGAGGCAACCTTGGAGATAGGACGAGTGAAGGATAGAGGGGGGAATATTATTTTGGACCCAGCGGGGATGAATGGGGTGTTCAAGGAATCTTACAGTCGGCTGGATGAGTCTGAGCCCCCGGCCGGAGTGGAGGGGACGAGGCAATTCTTGGAGGGTTTGGAGTTTCCGAAGGTGGAAGAAGGGTTGGTGGAGGGGCTGGGAGTCCCGATCGGGATTGTTGAAGTAGTAGAGGGATTGGAGGCCATGCAGTCGGGCAAGGTCCCAGGACCGGACGGATATCCAGTGGAATTTTACAAGACGTTTTCTGGGGTGCTGGGTCCGCCGTTGGTGAGGGCATTCAATGAGGCGAGGGAGCAGGGTTTTATTCCTCCAACAATGTCACAGGCTTCGATCTCAGTGATCCTGGAGCGGGAGAAGGGCCCGGTGCAATGCAGGTCATACAGACCAATCTCCCTACTAAATGTTGACGCCAAATTGCTGGCCAAGATTTTGGCCTAGAGAACAGAGGATTGTGTTCCGGGGTGATAGGGGAGGATCAGGTGGTATTTGTCAAAGATAGGCAGTTAACGGCCAACGTTAGGAGGCTCTTGAATGTAATCATGATGCCCTCTGAGGGGAGGGAGGTGGAGGTAGCGGTCGCAATGGACACGGAGAAGGCCTTTAACCGGGTTGAGTGGAACTATCTGAGAGAGGTCCTGGGACGGTTTGGGTTTGGGCAGGGCTTTGTTGATTGGGTCCAGTTGCTGTACCAGGCACCGGAAGAGAGTGTGCGGACGAACCAGGCGAGTTCGGACTACTTTAGACTGCATCATGGGAGAAGGCAGGGATGTCTCCTCTCCCCACTGTTGTTTGCCTTGGCTATAGAGCCATTGGTGATGGCGCTGAGAGCATCACAGAACTGGAAGGGGCTAGTCGGGGGGGGGGGGGGGGGGGGGGGGGGGGGTCACTGTCGAACTTTAGGAGCTACCACTGGGCGACAAATATAGCCATGATTAGGAAGTGGGTAGTGGGGGAAGAGGTTGGTGTGGGAGCGGATAGAGGCGGCCTCATGTAAGGACACAAGTTTGGGGGCATTGATAACGGCTCCTCTGCCGTTCACGCCAGCCCGGTACTCCACAAGCCCGGTGGTAGTGGCGGCCCTGAGAATTGGGGGCAGTGGCGGAAGCATATGGGAGTGGAGGGGGCAGTGGAGGAAGCATATGGGAGTGGAGGGAGCGTCGGTGTGGGCTCCAATTTGTGGTAATCACCGGTTTGTGCTGGGGATGCTAGATGGGGGATATCGGAGGTGGCAGAGAACAGGTATTGAGAGGATGGGGGATCTGTTTATTGATGGGAGCTTTTCCTGTTTGGAGGTTCTGGAAGAGGAGTTTAAATTGCCAGGAGGGAAGGGGTTTTGTTATCTGCAGGCGAGAGATTTTGTGCGAAGGCAGGTTTCGACCTTTCCACTTCTACCGCCACAGGGGATACAGGACAGGGTAGTTTCTAGAACACATGATGGTGGCCCGGATGAGCAGGTTTTTTGGGGTGGAAAGGAGTATGAGGTGCGCAGGAGGGCCCGCAAATCATGTCCACATGTTTTGGGCATGTCCGAAGTTTAGGGGATTCTGGCAGGGATTTGCGGATGTCATGTCCACGGTGCTAAAAATGAGGGTGGCGCCAAGTCCAGAGGTGGCGATTTTTGGAGTGTTGGAAGACCAGGGGCCGAGAGAGGCCGATGGTTTGGCCTTTGCGTCCTTGGTAGCCCGGAGGATGGATCTTATTAGCATGGAGGGACACGGAGCCCCCAAAATCAAGGGTATAGGTTAGCGACATGGCTGGGTTTCTCAGGCTTGAGAAAATTAAGTTCGCCCTACGAGGATCAATGTTAGGGTTCATCCGGAGGTGGCAGCCGTTTATCAACTTCGAGGAAAATTAAACTGTTCGCAGATTCAATAAGGTGGGGGGGGGGGGGTAGGGTTTAAGGGGGGCAGGGGGAGTTAGGTTAGTTTTGTTTAATTTAGGCAGGAACAATGAGTAGAGATGGAGGGCACCAGCACCAGCCTCCACATTCAATGGATCATCCTCCATCATTTCCACCACATCCATCATGATGTCATCCAGCAAAGGCCAAAACATCGGCCTCTCTCGTCCCCTGGCTCCGGGTGTTCGGACACTCCAAAAATCACCACCTCTGGACTCCGTGCCACCCTCATTTTTAGCACCGTGGACATGACATCTGCAAATCCCTCCCCTCCCCTATCAGCAGTCCAAAGATACTATTCCCTCCACGACACCTGATCCATTCTGCAATCACCCCGAACACCTCGTCCACATCCCTGCAATTGCAGGAGTTGTAACACTTTCCCTTTTACCTCCTCGTTCAACACCCCAAATACTTGTTCAAGGTGATGCAGTGATTTACTTGTACTTCTTTGAAATTTAAAAATACTGTATTTGCTGCTCACAATACAGTCTCCTCTCCACTGGGGAGGCCGGTTTGCTAAACACCTCCGCTCAGTTCCACTACTCGGCAAGCGTAACACCGAGCTTCTGGTTGCCATTTTAATTCATCATCTTGCTCTCACTTCCACATTTCCTCGACCTGTTGCAATGTTCTAGTGTTGCTCAACGCAAGCTCATGGAACATCACCTCGTCTTCCGTCTAATTATGCACTTTACAGCCTTCTGGACTCAGCATGGAGTTCAATTATTTCAGACCATGAATACTATTCCCATGTTGTTTCTGATTTTTTTGCAACATACTGGTCTTAAGCCAGGGACCCGGGTATGACCCAGCTTGGGTAACTGTCTGTGCGGAGTCTGCACATTCTCCTCGTGTCTGTGTGGGTTTCCTCCGGGTGCTCCTGAGAGACGTGCTTGTTAGGTGAATTGGACATTCTGAATTCTCTCTGTGTACCTGAACAGACACCGGAATGTGGCACTAGGGGCTTTTCATAGTAACTTCATTGGTGTTAATGTAAACCTACTTGTGATACTAATAAAGATTATCTTGCATTTCCAAGTTTCTACTTTCAAACATTGACACAGCTGTTCATTATTCTACCATTCACACCCACTCTGAACAAATGCTTTGTTTCTTTACTACAACCGTACCACTCTTGCTCCATGAGATAAATGTAATTTAATCTCTCTCCTTCCCACTACCCCAATGCTCTTTCGCCTCTTTCAATGGCATAAAACCCATCATATTTCTACCTACCTTCTTCAGTTCTGGAGAGTCACATTTGACTCGAAACATAACTCGGTTTCTCTTTTCACAGACACTGATGGACTTGCAGAGTATTTCCAGAACCTTCAGTTACCGATTTATCAGTATCCACTTAAAGCTCATTAGCTTCCAGGTACATCCACTTATTACATGAATGGCCCCAAGGAGAACACACCATTTAGTTCTGCATTTATTACAGCAAAGGCACTTCAATATGTTCCATTGAGGTACATTTTGTTTTCTTTTCCTCATGAATGACGCCCCAATTGACTTTTCCCACCCTAAAGAAAGGCATGTAGCCAAGATTAGGAAATTAGGCAGAAAGATGGAACTCAAAATCATAGGATCCTTACAGTGCAGAAGGAGACCATTTGGCCCATCGAGTCTGCGCCAACCCTTCAAAAGACCATCCTAACTTTATAATAATAATCTTTATTGTCACTAGTAGGCTTACATTAACACTGCACTGATGTTACTATGAAAAGCCCTTAGTCGCCACATTCCGGCACCTGTTCGGGTATACAGAGGGAGAATTAAGAATTTCCAAATTACCTAACAGTACGTCTTTCGGGACATGTGGGAGGAAACCGGAGCACCCGGAGGAAACCCACGCAGACACAGGGAGAACATGCAGACTCCACACAGATAGTGACCCAAGCCAGGAATCGATCTTGGGACCCTGGAGCTGTGAAGTAACAGCGCTAGCCACTGTGCTACCGTGCTGCGCAGACCCAATCCCCCACCTTGTAATCCCACCCAAACTTTGGACATTTGGGGGGCAATTGAGCATGGCCAATTCGCCCAACCTGCACATCTTTGGACTGTGGGAAGAACGGAGCATCCGGAGAAACCCCACAAACACAGGGAGAATGTACAAACTCCACACAGACCGTAACCAGAGGTTGGAATCGAACCTGGGTCCCTGGTGTTGTGAGGCCGCAGTGCTAAGCACTGCCCCACTCCAACATGAATTGGACAATTTATTCTATTTTGTAAAAGCAAATTGCTGCGGATGTTGGAATCTGAAACAAAAAAAAAAAAGAATATGCTGAAAATTTTCAGCAGGTCTGACAGCATCTATAGAGAGAGAACAGAGCTAACGTTTCAGGTCTGGATGACTCTTCGTCAGAGCTTTTTTGTAAGTAACAATTGCCTTAAAGAGTTTGGTGTGTTATGTATCATTTCTCAAACTACAAAATGTAAACAATGAAAACAAAGTATTGTAACATAGCTTTACCTTTTGTGGAATGTGGACTCTCGCATCATTAAACACCACAGAATTACTGGTATCCTTAAGAACTTTTGCAGATGAATTGTTACTTTTGTGCTTTTTGCTCCTGAATCGATTTACAAACAGCAACTTGGCTGATGGCTTCCAAAGTGCAGGTTTCTGTTTCACTAGAATGTCACTATTCCAGTTCTGAACCTGGGCAAAACAAGTGAATTCACAATAAAAATTCCTCAAAAATATAGCCACTAAATGTTTGATGAGCACAGGAATGGTGGGAACCAAGTAAGTTTGCATTGAAGGAGTTTATACTTCCCATCACCCAAACCTCTCAGAAGGACTAGGAGAAAGACAGCACAACAGAGATTGCCTTCACTTAAGAGACTATATTCTGCATTTTGCAAGTTTGTTTTTATTCTTTCATGAGATGTGGGTGTCGTTGGTGGGAGCAGCATTTATTGCCTATCCCCAAGTTGACATTTAAGAGTCAATCACATTGCTGTGGAACTGGAGTCACATGTAGGCAGACAAGGACCGCCCAGTTCCTTCTCTAAAGGGCATTCGGGAACCAGATGGGTTTTACAGCAATTAACAATTGTTTGATGGATTTTTATTCAAATTTTACCATATTACACTGGGTCTCTGGATTACTAATCCAGTGACTCTGGATTACTAATCCAGTGACAATACCATTATGTCACTGCCTCCACTAGTTGACTTGCAGCCCGAGACAGATAACCAGGGGAGACTGAATTAATGCATTCAAAAGTTCTATCTTTAATTATAGCACTGCACTGACACGAGTATAGAATCATAAAACCACTACAGTCCAGAAAGAAGCCACTTAGCCCATCGAGTCTGCACTGATGCTGCAAAAGAGTGCCCCACCTGAGAAAGAGGCCCACTCCCCCACCCTATCCCAGTAACCCCACCAAACCTTTTGGGGCAATTTAGCATGGCCAATCCACCTAACCTGCCAATCTTTTGATGGTTTTTAGGTGATTATCTCAGCTATACATGTGAATGTTTAAAATCCATAGGGAAGCTGCAATCAAGTATTCTCCATCTCAATTTGTTCTGCTCATGCCGGCTTCCACAACAGTGCTGTCAATAGGTCTTCCTCTTCAACTAAGAATTCCCTCAATCATTGTCAAAACGGTGCTTGAGCATGTTCATTCCATTTTTGCACTTCACGTTTTCCTCTACTACCCAGAATAGGATTCCTTTGCCAGCCCAAACATTCAATAGATCATCTCCCACCGAACACATTTTGTCCACTCTTCAATCATTACCAACACCCACTCCCTATCCCACTTCACATTGCTGTGCAAGCACAGGAGATACAACACCTGGCCTTCCAATTCCTCCCTTCCCACAATCACTTCTTCCAGGTGAAACAGCAATGTATTTTATTCATGTCATTTAGTATACTGTATTCCCTAGTCATGCTGCGATCTCCATTATAGCGGGTGATTACTTTGCTGAACGCCTCATTCCAGTCACAAGTTTGACCCTGAGCTTCTGGTCACCCGTTACTTAAATTCTGGCGCGATTCTCCTGAAAACTTTCCAAGTGCTGTAGCGAGCGGGAATTGCTGCAGGTTTCCAGGCACTCGGCCCAGGAAGGCCGACAACACTATTCAACGTTAATTGGTCCACTTAATGAGGCCTCACGGGCTTCTTGCCCCGAATGCCGGCTCGCCAGCTGATTCACCGGGATCGCACTCACCAGCCCCCCGACAACAACGTCGAGCAGCACTTACGCTGCACTTGCTCAGCCAAGCCCAGCCAGCACACAACCAACGCAGAGGCTGGCGGACGCTGCAGAGGTGAGACCACCCGGAGGACCTGTCAAACGTGAATAGTTATTGTCTTATTGACTGACCCATCCCTCCCACTGACCACATGTCCATTCTCCCGCAGATCCAGCAGCCGATGGCGCCAACCCATCCCAAGCGGCCCACTCTCCTGACTCCGGGGAGAACACCTCGGAGGAGTGCTCCGAGGATGCAACTGTTATAGTCGCGCCACAGCTGTCATCCCCACCCTCCATCAGCGCAGATACACACACCTCGGTGGAAAATGATAGTGGTCAGGCTTCTGGGGCACAATCTGGTGAGCACCACACTGCTGCTGATGTAGACATCTGGTGGAGGCAGGAACCCCCAGACCTGACAACAGGGGGTCTGCTGGATCTGTGGGCCCAGCTGGGTCCCAGCCTGATGCTGAGCCTCTGGGATGATAGGGACCAACCTGAACGTCTGAGGGAGATATCAGTGCCACTCCAACAGATCCATAGCCGATTGGTGGAGTCCCAGAGATGGCGGCGGCAATGAGTGGCACCGAGGCCAACTCTGCTAGGGTGGCAACCGCAGTGGAGAGCTTGGTTCACGACTTCAGCACCATGTGGAGTTGAATCAGAATGGGGAGGTATAAGCGGCCACATGAAATGAATGAAATGAAAATGAAATGAATGAATGAAAATCGCTTATTGTCACAAGTAGGCTTCAAATGAACTTACTGTGAAAAGCCCCTAGTCGCCACATTCCAGCGCCTGTTCGGGGAGGCTGGTACGGGAATTGAACCCGTGCTGCTGACCTTGGTCTGCTTTACAAGTCAGCTATTTAGACCACTGTGCTAAACCAGCCATTGGTTTTGCAAGGCATTGAAGGCAGTGGTTAGGTGGGTTATCTCGTTCAAGGCGCACAAAGATAGGAAAAGGAGGGAGGAATATGGACCTTTGTTGGACATGATATATTCCAGTGTCTCCAACAAGGAGGGGGTTGGTGGAGAGAAAGAGGTTACAGGGGTAGTTCGATAGGCTGACGACAGGGAAAGCAGTGGGGCAGCTACGGAGGGCAAGGGGGGTGAAGTATGAATATGGAGAGAAGGCTAGCCGCATGCTAGCCCATCAGCTATGGAAGCAGGCTGCACCTAGGGAAATCCTGAGGTTACAGACAGGAAAGGGGGAGGTAGTGTGGGAGCCAGGGAAAATTAATGAGGCGTTCAGGGAGTACTATAAGTAGTTGTACAGGGCCGATCTGTGTGGTAAGAAAGGGGACATTGGGTGGTTTTTGGACGGGCTGGAATTCCCATGGCTGGATGAGGAGGAGACAGGTGCTGGAGGAGCCTTTAGGGTTGAAAGAGGTGATGCATAAAAGGGATGAAGGCGGGGAAGGCCCAGGGGGATGATTACCCGGCAGAGTTCTACAAGGAGATCGCGACCGAGCTGGCACCACATCTCTTGGGGATGTTTAGCGAGGCGCTGGAGAAGGGGGAGATGCCAGGAACACTGAATCAGGAGTTGATCACGCTAATCCCCAAAAAGGGGAAGGACCTATTGGAGTGTGTCATAGGCCCATATCATTGTTAAATATGGGTGCAAAGTGTTGGCTAAATTAGTGGCGGGGAGGATGGAAGGATGCATCCCGGGGGTGGTCGTAGAAGACCAAATGGGTTTTGTGAAGGGCAGGCAACTTTCCAGTAACATTAGGCAGTTATTAGATGTGATCATGACCCCGTCGAAGGGACGGGTACCGGAGGTAGTGGTCTCTATGGACACGGAGAAGACTTTCGACCAGGTGGAGTGGTGGTACCTTCCAGCACTTTTGGAAAAGGGGAAGGATTTGCAGGCAAGCTTTGATCGTCTGTCCACAAGGAAGGTGGCGAGCCAATTGAGACGGGCGAGGGGAGCGGTCTAGGTGTATGGAGAGAAGGCAGGACGCATGCTGGCAGGCCAACTTCGGAGGGAGGCGGCGGTGAGGGAAATTGTTTAGGTGTGGGCTAGGGCAGGGAAGTTAGTGGTGGCTCCGAACCAGATTAGGATGTTTGAGGAGTTTTACAAGAGATTGTATAGGTCGGAGCCACTGGTGGGTGGGGGGAGGAGAAGAGGAATCGGGAGGTGCAGGAATTCCTGGATGTTTTGGAATATCCGAAGTTGGGGGAGGAGGATAGGGCCACATTGGAGGGGGTGATAGGGGAGCAAGGGATAAAGGACGCAGTCGGAGAAGGTAGCAGGGCCGGATGGGTTTCCAGTGGAGTATTATAAGAAATGTAGGGATAAGCTGGCGCTGCTGATGGTGGGGATGTTTGACGAGGCGATAGGGAAGGGGGTATTGTCACAGACTTTGGGACTGGCATCGATCTCCCTGTTACTCAAGAAGGATATGGATCCGACAGAGTTTTGGTCGTATAGGCCCATATCACTCTTGAATGTGGATGCAAAGCTGTTGGCGGATAGGTTGGAGGAGTGCCTCCCAAAGATGATAGGGGAAGATCAGACGGGGTTTGTGAAAGGGAGGCAACTCTGAGTATTAGGAGGGTACGGAATATAGTTACGGCACCGGCGGAGGGGAGGGAGACAGAGGTGGTGGTTGCGCTGGACGGCGAGAGGGCGTTTGACCAGGTGGGATATTTGATGGTGGCTTTAGAGCGGTTTAGAGTGGTGGAGCGCTCCGTACGTATAATCTTACTAATCTGGTGGGGAGGTTGAAGGCGGATTTGGCACGGTGGTGGTTGGGGGGGGTCTTCCTCTGTCATTGGCGGGTCGGGTGCAGGCGATTAAAATGAATGTGTTGCCGTGGTTTTTGATTCTTTTTCAGTGCCTGCCGATCTTTTTGCCAAAGACGTTTTTAAGGAAGTGGCGAGGATGCTTACCTCATTTATCGGTGGGGAAGGTGCTATTATTACTGGGCAGCAAATGCGGAAAAGGTGAGGAGCTGGAACAGAGTTTTTTTTTGGGGGGGGGGCTCCCAGTGGGTTAGAATGGAGGAGAGTCAGTGAAGTGGGTCAGGGTTGAGGGTGTTGGCAACAATGCCGCTTCCGACGGCCCCAGGAAAATATTCAGGGAGTCCGGTGGTGGTGGCGGCTTTGGAGATCTGGAGGCAGCATTTTAAGTTGTGGGTGGGGTCAAGGGAGATCCGATTAGGGGGAATCATAGGTTTGCGTCAGGGAACCGGAATGGGAGTTTTCGGAGATGAGAGTTAGGGTATTAAAGGATTTGTTTCGGAGGGACCAGTTTGCGAGGCTGAAGGAGCTGGGGGAGAAATATGGGCTGGGGCAGGGGGAGCTCTTTAAATATATGCAGGTCTGAGATTTCACTAGGAAGGAGGTACAGAACTTTCCGAAGGCTGTGGCCCCCACATTGTTGGAGGAGGTGTTGATGGCAGGGGGAATGGAGAGGAGGGGGCAATCTATGGGGTGATTCTGGGGAGAACAAGGTATCATTGGGGGGGGGGATTAAGGCGAAGTTGGACAAAGAGTTGGGGGAGGGTCTACAGGAGGTGTTGTGGTGCGAGGTGCTCCGGAGGGTAAACGCCTCAACTCATACGCGAGGTTAGGGCTGATACAGCTGAAGGTGGTGTATAGGACACACCTCACGAGGACGAGGATGAGCCGATTCTTTGAGAGGGTGGAGGATGCATGTGAACCCTGTGGGAAGAGCCCCACAAATCACGTTCATATGTTTTGGTCCTGTCCAAAACTGGAGGGAGGTCTTCAGGGTTGTCTCGAGGGTGGTGCACGTGAGGCTCGAAATATTCGGGGTGTCGATCAGCCTGGGCTGGAGGTGGGTGCGGGGGCAGATGTCTTAGCCTTTGCCTCGTTGATCGCCCGAAGGCAGGCTCTTTTGGGGTGGAGGTCAGCTTCTCCGCCCTGTGCCTCAGCGTAGCGGGGGTCCTGCTGGAGTTTTTAATGCTTGAGAAGGTGAAGTTTGAGTGGAGGGGAAGGATGGATGGGTTCTACAACTTTGTTTATCATGCACTTTCAAGAATTGGATGACATCAAACATTGGGGGGTTTGGAATGTATAGGTTATTGGTGATGGATGTATGGGATGATTGTGGATATTTGATTCTTTTTTTTTCTTGTTCTGTATTTTAGATGTTGTGGGTTGTTTGGGGGTTGGTAAGATAAAGGGGTTGTTGCCCAGGGGATTGCCATTGTAGTTTATTTGTTGGTGGGTGTATATTTGATGAAAATGTGAAAAAAGGAGAATAAAATTTTTTTTTTTTAATAAAAGGAGTGGCGGTAACTGATCGAGGTTTTGGGAAGGTTTGGGTTTGAGCCGAAGTTTGTGTCATAGATGTGTCTGCTGTACGTGGCCCCGATGGCGAGTGTATGAACAAACGAGCTGAACTCACGGATCTTCGGGCTGTATAGGGGAACGAGGCCAGGGTGCCTGCTGTCATCGCTGCTGTTCGCACTACCAATATAGAGCCCTTGACGATGGAGAGTAGGGAACACCGGGTATCGTTGTCTGCAGACGACCTGCTGCTGTTCGTATTAGACCCACTGGAGAGTACAGGGAGAATTATGGGTAAACCAGAGGGGTTTGGCGCCTTCTCGGGTTACAAGCTGAATGTCGGAACGAATGAGTGTTTCCGGTGAGTGCGGCAGGTCGGGGAGCCAACTTGGGGTCGTTGCCATTTAGGGTTGCCAGGGACAGGTTCAGATATCTAGGGGTCCAGGTCATGGGGAGAGGCCGACAATGCACAAATGGAACCTAACAAAGTTGGTGGAGCAGGCTAGGGAGGACTTTAGGAGATGGGATATGTTACACCTGATGCTGGCAGAGAGAGTCCAGGTGGTAAAAATGAATGTTCTGCCAAAGTTCCTGTTTGTATTTCAAACCCTCGCGATCTTCATTCCAATGGCCTTTCGGAACTGGATACAGCAGGGAAGGTACCTCGGGTGAAGCGGGCCCTGCTACAGAGGCAGAAAGTGGGGTTGGCGTTACCAAATCTGCTACACTATTACTGGGCGGCGAATGCAGAGAAGGTGAGGCAGTGGTGGAAGGGCGAGGGGTTAGAATGGAGGAAGAGCCCTGTAGGGGTCCAGCCTGAGGGCCATGGTGATGGTGGCACTTCCGCTGGCGCCAAGGAGAGCCTGGTGGTACAGTCCGCGATTAGGGTGTTGAACCAGTTGAGGAGGCATTTTAGGATGGAGGGGATGCCAGTGCTAACACCGCTGTGTGGGATGCATGGGTATAAGCTGGGGGATATGGATGGCATCCCCATCCGTAAGGTGGGGAGGTGGAGAGGTGTTGGGCTGGTGAGGGAGAGGGATCTTTCCTGCAGGAGAGGTCTGCAAGTCTGGAAGAGCTGCGAAGGGAAGCAAATTCAGGCATATGCAAATGAGAGACTTTGTGCAGAATGAATGGAGAGTGTCCAAGGAGGTGCTGCACAAGGAGAAAGTAAAGTTTGGGATGTTGCAGCCGGCGCGATTATGGGTCACGTACCAGGATAGACATTACTATTTTGAAACGTCGGAAGAAGCATGGACCTTCATCCAAAAAGAGAAACTGGACCAGAACTGAGGGACTGATGTTGGAGGGGAAACGACAATGTTGATGTATAGAGATGTAAATTGGGGAAAGGGAGGTTTACTGTATCGGGACGGTCTTTGACGGGGGGGGGGGGGGCACTGAGAAATGTGGGCACCGGTGGGGGGGGAAAAAGAGACACAGGCGGGGGATGGGGAATGGGAACGGGGCTGTAGGGGGAGCTGCGCCATAGGTGGCGGGATGGTTCTAGGAAAGCGCGGGTCTTTTCCCGCGCTAGAGAGATGATGGCGGGAAGATAGGGACAAGGAGAATGGGAGTTCCACACACGGGGGGGGGGTCAAGGAGAGAGCGGGAGAAGCCGGGGTCAGTTGAAGTCAGCTGTCTTTCGGAAGCAATATGGGGGGAGTAACCATGCTAGATGGGGATCTGCGGGGGGGGGGGGGGGGGAATAACTGGGTGCTGCTGCTGGGATCGAGAGGGAGCTGGTAAGAGAAGAGGTGATTGGGACGGGAATGCGCCGCCTGGGGGACTGGTGGGTGCGCGGGACGTGGGACTGGCCCAGAGAGGATGATGGCTAGTCGACAGGGGGGGGGGGGGGGGGGGCGGGCAGCCCCCCCAGTCCGGCTAATCACGTGGAACGTGAGAGGCCTAAATGGGCCGATTAAGGCCCGAGTGTTCGCGCACTTAAAAGGACTGAAGGCAGACGTGGCTATGCTTTAAGAGACGCATCTGAAGGTGGCGGACCAGGTTAGGTTAAGGAAAGGATGGGTGGGACAGGTGTTCCACTCAGGGCTGGACGCAAAGAATAGAGGGGTGGCCATATTGGTGGGGAAACGGGTGTCGTTCGAGGCTAGGAACATTGTAGCGGACAGCGGTGGCAGATATGTGATGGTGAGTGGCAGATTGCAGGGAATGGAGGTTGTGCTGGTAAATGTATATGCCCCGAACTAGGATGATGCGGGATTTATGAAGCGGATGCTGGGACGCATCCCGGACCTGGAGGTAGGAAACCTGGTAATGGGGGGGGGGGGGGGGGGGTACTTCAATACCGTGCTAGACCCAGGGTTAGATAGATCTAGATCCAGGACCGGAAGAAGGCCGGCAGTGGCCAAGGTGCTTAGGGGGTTTATGGACCAAATGGGGGGAGTGGATCCGTGGAGATCTGCTAGGCCGCTGGCCAAAGAGTTCTCCTTTTTGTCCCATGTCCATAAGGTATATGGACATGGGACACTCCCGGATAGATTTCTTCGTTTTGGGAAGGTCACTGATTTAGAGGGTGGAAGGAACGGAGTACTCGGCCATAGCTGTTTCAGACCATGCCCCACATTGGGTGGATCTGGAACTAGGAGAGGAGAGGGAACAGCGCCCACTCTGGTGACTGGATGTGGGATTATTGGCGGATGAGGGAGTCTGCGGAAGGGTGCGGGGATGTATCGAAAGGTACCTGGAGGCCAATGATGATGGGGAGGTCCGAGTGGGGGTAGCATGGGAAGCGTTGAAGGCGGTGGTCAGGGGAGAGTTTATCTCCATCAGGGCTCACAAGGGGAAAACAGAGGCCAAAGAGAGGGAAAGATTACGGGGGGGAGATTTTGAGTGTGGATAAAAGATATGTGGAGGCCCCGGACGAAGGACTATATAGGGAGAGACGAAGACTCCAGACGGAGTTTGACCTGCTGACCACAGGGAAGGCAGAGGCACAGTGGAGGAAGGCACAGGGGATGAGATATGAATATGGGGAAAAGGCGAGTCGCCTGTTGGCCCACCAGCTTCATAAGAGGACAGCGGCGAGGGAAATAGGGGGAGTTAGGGATGAAACGGGAATTACGGTGCGGAGAGCAGGGAAGGTAAATGAGGTGTTTAAGACCTTTTATGAGAGGCTATATAGGTCCCAACCACCGGAGGGAAAATAGGGGATGCAGCAGTTTCTGGACCAACTAAGGTTCCCGAGGGTGGAGGAGCAGGAGGTGGCAGGCCTGGGGGCGCCAATTGGGGTGGACGAGGTGACCAAAGGGCTGGGGAACATGCAGGCAGGGAAGGCCCCGGGACCTGACGGGTTCCCGGTGGAATTTTACAGGATATACGTGGACTTGTTGGCCCCGCTGCTGGTAAGAACCTTTAACGAGGCCAGAGAAGGGGGGACTCTACCCCCGACAACGTCTGAGGCGACGATATCACTAATCCTGAAGAGAGATAAAGATCCGCTGCAATGCGGGTCTGAGAGGCCTATCTCGCTCCTGAATGTGGACGCTAAGTTGTTGGCAAAAGTGCTGACAATGAGGATAGAGGATTGTGTCCCAGGGGTGGTGCACGAAGATCAGACAGGATTCGTAAAGGGGAGACAATTGAATGTCAACGTGCGACGGCTATTGGGGGTGATAATGATGCCCCCAGCAGAGGGGGAGGCAGAGATAGTAGCGGCAATGGATGCAGAGAAGGCATTTGATAGGGTAGAGTGGAAGTATTTATGGGCGGTGCTGAGGAGGTTTGGGTTTGGGGAGGGGTTTGTCAGCTGGGTTAAACTCCTCTATGGGGCCCCAATGGCAAGTGTAGTCACAAATCGGCAAAGATCGGAGTATTTTCAGTTACATAGGGGAACAAGGCAGGGGTGCCCTCTGTCCCCATTACTGTTCGCGCTGGCAATTGAACCACTGGCCATAGCGCTGAGAGACTCCAGGAAATGGAGAGGGGTGGTTAGAGGGGGAGAGGAACACCGAGTGTCACTCTACGCAGATGACCTACTGCTGTATGTGGCGGATCCAGTGGGGGGATGACAGAGGTTATGCAGATATTGAGGGAGTTTGGAGATTTCTCGGGATATAGGCTTAACATGGGAAAGAGTGAGCTTTTCGTAATACACCCCGGGGACCAGAGTAGAGGGATAGATGGCCTGCCGCTAAGGAGAGTGGAAAGAAACTTCCGATATCTGGGGATTCAGATAGCCAGGAGCTGGGGAACCTTACACAAACTCAATCTGACTCGGCTGGTGGAGCAAATGGAAGAGGATTTCAAAAGATGGGATATGCTGCCGCTGTCACTGGCAGGCAGAGTGCAGGCGATTAAGATGATGGTCCTCCCGAGGTTTCTATTTGTGTTTCAATGTCTCCCCATATTGATCACTAAGGCCTTTTTCAAGAAAATAGATAGGAGCATCATGAGCTTCGTGTGGGCAGGGAAGGCCCCGAGGGTAAGGAGGGGGTTCCTGCAACGTAGCAGGGACAGAGGGGGACTGGCGTTGCCGAACTTGGGCGACTATTACTGGGCCGCCAATGTGGCAATGATCCGCAAGTGGATGATAGAGGGAGAGGGGGTGGCATGGAAAAGGCTGGAGATGGCGCCCTGTAAAGGAACGAGCATAAAAGCGCTGGTGACAGCGCCACTACCGCTCTCCCAGAAAAGGTTTACCACGAACCCAGTGGTGGCGGCAACATTAAGTATCTGGGGGCAATGGAGGCGACAGAAGGGTGTATTGGGAGCCTCGGTGTGGTCCCCGATCAGGAACAACTGTAGGTTTGTCCCAGGAAGGCTGGACGGAGGGTTCCAGAGCTGGCACCGGGCAGGAATTAGGAGAGTGGGAGACTTATTTATAGATGGGACGTTTGCGAGCGCTAGAGGAAAAGTATGCGCTGCCTCCGGGGAATATCTTTAGATATATGCAGGTGAGGGCATTCACGAGACAACAGGTGAGGGAATTTCCGCTGCTCCCGACACAGGGGATCCAGGATAGAGTGATTTCGGGGGGGTGGGTCGGGGAGGGCAAAGTGTCCGAAATATACCGGGAGATGAGAGAAGAGGGGGAGGAGCTGGTAGAAGAGCTGAAAGGAAAATGGGAAGAAGAGCTCGGGGAGGAGATTGAGGAGGGTTTGTGGGCTGATGCCCTAAGTAGGGTAAATTCCTCTTCCTCGTGTGCCAGGCTTAGCCTGATCCAATTTAAGGTGCTACATAGAGCACACATAACGGGAGCTAGGTTGAGCAGGTTCTTCGGAGTGGAGGACAGGTGCGGGAGGTGCGGGGGAAGCCCGGCGAACCACACACATATGTTTTGGTCGTGTCCAGCATTGGAGGAGTACTGGAGGGGAGTGGCAAGAGTGATCTCGAAGGTGGTGAAGGTCCGGGTCACAGCAAGCTGAGGGTTAGCTATATTTGGGGTAGCGGATGAGCCGGGAGTGCAGAAGGCGAAAGAGGCCGATATTGTGGCCTTTGCGTCCCTGGTAGCCCGGCAAAGGATTTTACTCATGTGGAAGGAAGCAAAACCCCCCGGCGTGGAGGCCTGGATAAACGATATGGCAGGGTTCATAAAACTGGAACGGTTGAAGTTTGCGCTGAGGGGATCGGCTCAGGGGTTCTCCAGGCGGTGGCAACCATTCCTCGACTATCTAGCGGAACGTTAGGGGGAAAATAGATAGCCAGCAGCAGCAGCCCAGAAAGAGAGGGGGGGGGGGGGGGGAGCACTATTTCGTGTTACTTTGCTAGTTCACTACTTTATTTAAACAATGTTATCTATTAGTTATCGTGTTACCGTTTTTGTTGATTTGTAAGGAGGAAAAATTGTGTTTGAAAACTTTTTTAATGAATGGAGAGTGTTTCCCAAGCTGCCAGAGTATACCCTATTGGAGCGGCTGCTGCTCCCGGATGTGGGAGGAGAGAGTAGGATTGAGGATACATGGCTGCTTCCGGTGACGGCGGGCGGGAGGCAGCCGCACAATGGAGAGCTCCCGTTCGGGAACCGCATTTTCGGGGCTTTAAGCCCGGTCCCAGCGTCCACGGAGTCGGCAAAGCAGGGAGAAGGCACAGAGGAGGCACAGTGAAGAAAATGTTGAGGCAAAAAAACGGCCGTAAAAGAAACAGCTGAAGGTCTGTCGGGAAGTGGAAAGGTCACCGCGGGGTCACCAAGAAAAATGGAGGCTGGAGCAGCAGGGGAGGCCGCATTGCTTACGGCTGAAGAAATAACTACGGTGATGGCTGCGGAATTCGAAAGGCAGTTTACAAAATACATGGAGACAATGATGAAGAAGGTGAGGGAGGTTTTGAGTGTGTTGGTGGAGGAGGCGATTTCCCCGGTGACGACGGCGGTGGCGAGCGCAGTGGCGGAGGTGCGACAGCAAGGGGAGGCGCTGAAGGAAGTGGAGGAGACATTATTGCAGCACGGTGATCAACTTACCTCGATGGGGAAGGAGATGCGGAAGGTGATGGAGATTAACAAGGATCTGCGAGGAAAAGTGGAAGACCTGGAAAACAGATCCAGGCGACAGAATTTGAGGATTGTGGGGCTGCCCGAAGGAGTTGAAGGACCGAGGCCGACTGAGTATTTTGCCGCGATGCTGGCAAAACTATTGGGGGAGGGGGGGGATCCCTCCCTACATGAACTGGATCGGGCTCATCGGTCATGGAGGCCTGTACCAAAGGCGAGTGAGCCGCCAAGGGTAGTGACTCTGTGCTTCTGTAGGCACAGTGTGAAGGAGAAGGTCCTGTGCTGGGCCAAGCAGAAGCGGATGTTGCAGTGGGCTGGAGCTGGTATACGTGTATGCCAAGACTTTACGGTGGAGCTGGCGAGGAGGCGGGCTGCCGTCAACCGGGTGAAGAGGGCACTGTACATTAGCAAGGTGCAGTGTGGCATCGTATATCCAGCGAAGCGGAGGGTGACCTACAAGTTCAAGGACTTTGCGAAGGCAGAAGGACTGTGGCAGAACTGAGAAATTGAGAAATGGCCATGTGCTGATGTAACCTCATGACTGTATTTTCTTCTTTTTTGTTTCACTGCGTGCCGGTGTATGGGCTAAAGGAGCCAATGTTGTATATTTGGACAAGGGGAGTGATGGGACTTACACTCGAAATAAGGGCTTTTTGGGGTGTAGGTGGATATGCGGGGTTTGTGTGCTAAAAGGGGATTTCTGGGCTTTCCTAGGGCCGGGCAACGGATCGGGGCAGGTCCTCCACGGTTTAAGCCTGCCAGTGAACGGGAGTGAGATGGGGGGAGGGGCTGCGGCCATCGGAGCCTGGCAGAGCAGGGTCCGAGTGGTCTAGCCGGGGTGGAAAGTTGGGGTTATCATGTACGGTACTTTTTCAGAGGTTGGATAGCGTTGAGTGAAAGGATGAGGAGGGGGGGGGGGGGGGGGGGGAGAAGAGAGTGGACTCCATAGGTTAATGGTGACCATGGGCGGTCCCGGACTCCTTTTTCTTTTTCTCCTTTGTTTTTTGTTTCCACTGTGGGAGGGTTCGTTTTATTGGATGCATATATTGACAGGTGGGCCGTTGTTTGGGGTGGTGGGAGGATGGGATTGTTATTATTAAGGGGATTGATTTTGTATTTGTTACCGTTTACGGTTTGTGGGTGGGGTGTAAATTTTGAAGGAAAATGTGAAAATGGAGAATAAAAAACATTTAAAAAGGATTGAGGATATATACTGGTGGCTGGGGGGGGCAGCGCAGATAGTTAGGATTAAGAAGAAATGGGACGGGGGGGCGGGGGGTGAGATAGGTTGGGAAGTACGGAGTGAGGCAATGTGTAGGGCGAATTCGACCTCCTCATGCACGAGGATGAGTTTGATTCAGTTTAAGGTGGAGCATAGGGTGCATATGACTCGGGCAAGAATGAGTGGGTTCTTTCAGGTGGTGGCAACGAGTTAGAAGTATGGGCGAGGACCAGCAAATCACACGCATATGTTCTGGGTCTGTGAGAAGTCGGAGAGATACTCGGAGGTGGTATTTGGGATGCTATCGAAGATTGTGGGGGTAGAGGCCGGGTCAGACCCCATGGTGCCGATTTTTGGGGTGTTGGAAATGCCGGAGCTGATGATGGGGAGGAATGCCGGCGTTGTGGCCTTCATCTCTCTAGTTGCCCGGCGAAATATTCTGTTAGAATGGCAATTTACAACGCCACTGGGGGTGGTGGCCTGGCTGGGGTACCTGTATGACGTTCTACAGCTGGAGAATATTAAGTTCGAATTGAGGGTTCAGTGGAGGGCTTTAAGACACAGTGGGGTGTTCATGACCATGTTTGAGGAATTGTTCGTCGCCGGGGGGGGGGGGGGGGGGGGAAGAGTGAAAAGGGGGAAAAACTTACACAAACTGTGCTGTGACCTATGTGATGTGGAGAATGTTCTTTGATTTATTTATGTTTTGGTACAGTTGAATATGTTTGGAATAAAATAAATATTTTTTTAAAATAACATCTGGCGGCTTGTGCCCAAGGAGGGACAGCTATCTCACAGACTTGGCAATCAACAGCCGGATATAGTCATTCTCAGGGAATCATACCTTACAGGCAATGTCCCAGACACCACCATCACCATCCTTGGGTATGGTCTGTCTCACCAGCAGGACAGACCCAGTAAAGGTGGTGATGGAACAGTGATACACGGTCAGGAGGGAGGTTGCCCTGGGAGTCCTCAACAATCAATTCATAAAATGCATCTTAGGAACCTAGGAAGTACAGAAGATCGGAGGGACTTTGGTGTGCATTTCCACAGATACCAGAAGACAGCTGGACAGGTAGATAAGGTGGTTAAGAAGGCATATGGGATACTGCCTTCATTAGCTGAGGCATAGAATACAAGAGCAGGGAACTTATGATGCTGTATAAAACGCTGGTTAGTCCACAGCTGGAGCACTGTGCAGTTTTGGTCGCTACACTATAGGAAGGAAGTGATTGCACTAGAGAGGGTGCAGAGAAGATTTACCAGGATGTTGCCTGGGCTGGAGCGTTTCCGCTATCAAGAAAAGCTGGATAGACAGGGTTGTTTTCCTTGGAGCAGTGAAGGCTGAGGGGGGGACTTGCTCGAGGTGTATAAAATTATGAATGGCACAGATAGGGTGGATAGGAGGAAGATTTTCCCCCCTAGTACAGGAGTCAACAACCTGGGGGCATTGATTTATGGGAAGCAGCAGGAGGTTTAGAGGGGGTGTGAGGGGAAACCTTTTCATCCAGAGGGTAGTGGGAATCTGGAAATCACTGCATGAAAAGGTGATAAGAGGTGGGTACCCTCATGAAATTTAAGAAGTACTTTAAATGAGCACTTGAAATGCCACAACATATAACGCTACGGGCCAAGTGCTGGAAAATGGAATTAGAGTAGATAGGTGCTCGATGGCAGGCGCAGGCACAGTGGGCCAAAGGGCCTCTTTTCGTGTTGTAAAAACTCTACGATTCCAGACCCCATGAAGTCTCATAACATCAAGTCAGGCATGGGCAAGGAAACCTCCTGATGATTACCACATGCCAACCCAAATCCTGGAACACCCTCCCTAACAACACTGTGGGTGCATCTACAGCACATAGAGTGCAGTGTTTCCAGAAGATGGCTCACCACCATCTTCTTAAAGACAATTAGGGATGGGCAATAATTGCTGGCCTATTGAGCACGCCCACATCCTATGAATGAGCTTTATAAATGTATGCAAGAAGTTGTTAAAATATTTTCTAGAAAGATCAAAAGTCAGTACCTTATCCGGTGTTAGCTTCATTAGTTCCATTTTATCCATACTTTGCCGACGCCCTAATCTTGGTCGGGCACCTATAATAATAATAAAATAATAAGTATTTTTGCTGCTACCTTCAATCTTGCTTTTTAACTACAAAGTTAATAACCACGCAACATATGTCCTTTCTCACCCCAGAAAAAATCTTTGGGAAATGTTCTGTTCATTGGGAAAAAGCAGGTCTCAAAATGTTATGATTCCATTTATATAAATATATATAAATAATGGGTGTGATTTAGAGTTTTATACAGCTCCATCATAACTTCCCATAATGGCTGCCAACTTATTTTTCTAACTGTCAGTTTCAGCTAGAAAACCAGAGAGAATCCCACTGTGGTGAGAAATATCGGCGTATATTCAGCCTCTTCATTTTTTCAAACTCAGAAATGCAGATCTGAACTGCTAGATTGGAGTTTCCAAGTCTCCCCCCTCCCCACTGTGATGTGATCACCGATTTACATATTTTAACATAAATTATGTCATTAAAGGGCTTGATGCTTAGTGACCTCCCATAATGCATCCTTCTCCACCACATGCCCCCACTCCCCACCCCGCAGAAGTAGCATGACATTAAACCAGTGCGAATCATGACTAACTTTTAAAAACCATTTGTGATGACCATGTCGGGGCGTGGAGATGGAAGTAGTCCCCGGAGCTTGAGGGAAAAGCCAGGGGGCAATGCCAGGAACGTACCCTCCTCCATTTGGGGGGGTTCCCTTCTGCGAGTAGGGTTTGTGGAGTGTTCCCCTTATCCACCGGATGGGTCCCGGTGTCCGTTGGGGGTGGCCTTAAATTTAAAACCGCCTGATCTCCGATTGCCAGCATGTTTCAACCCCGCTCTTCCAGCTGGTTGTGAGATTCTGGCCAGCACTCCGAAATTGCTATTTCAGTGTGCTATTAAATCAGGCAAGAAAAGGCGGCTGTGAAGCTGGTAATCTTCACACAGCTTTTCATGCCTGATCCAACACTCTTTGGGAAGACTGCACACGGAATGGACGGGATTTTCCCATATTCTTTCTAACTGTCGGTTTTAGCGAGAAAACCAGAAAGAATCCCGCCAGTGGTGAGAAATATCGCCGTATATTCAGCCTCTTAATTTTTTTATGTTTCACGCCTTGCTCATGGTGGCCTGCCTCTGAATCACTCACCTTGCTACAACTTAATCTCTGCAATTAGTGGGGCGCATCATTTAAACATCTCCTAGCACTCTCAAGCACTTGTTCCAAGTCCAGTCGTGGGGATCGCTGCAAGGAAGACTACACCACATTTTGCAGATGGAGCCCTCAGCAAACTTCTTGATGGGGTCGAGCAGAGGCGGGAAACCCTCTACTCACGATTGGGCAGATGACCGGCCTGTAAAGTGACCTTTCCCACCTAGGAGGCAGTGGTCGCGATTGTGAGTGCCACCTTACTCCATAAGAGGATGGAACTGCAGTGTTGTAAGAAGATGCATGATCTTCTTTGTGCAGTCAAGATACGTCCACCTCCTCATGTCTCCCTCAGCATTCCTTAACTCACCCGTTCGCAGTGATCTCACTCCCACCAACCTCACGGGGTCACAGCACTCTTTATGCACCTCACCCACTCCCCATAATCCCCCAAAAGCTCTGGTACCACTCACATGCCTGCTCCCACACATGCCAGACTTAATTTCAATCTGACATGGCACGACTCGCACTTACACTCTCCCTATCTGTCTTATTGCAGGACAAAACCAAGCACAACAGACGTGAGAGGGCATAGCCAGGCGGAGCTGAAGACCCTAACTCCATTTGAAGAATGAGCTCTTGAGCTTGTCGGACCGGGGCAAGACCTATCCTGTGAAAGGGTAGAGTGAGAACCCTCAATGCATCCAGCCATGGCGCAAGCCTCACGGTGATCTTTCTCCACAGTTGTTCCCCTGCCCCTTGCTAATGCCATCTCCCTTTCATTCCAGGCCAATCAGCAGACCGGCCTGGACCTGTGCAGCTCAGAGGCAGACATCTGAGACCAGTATTGAAGAGATGTCACAACTGTCACCCATACCCTCCACCAGCGCAGATACTCGCAGCTCGGTGGGACTAAGTAATAGGCAGGCCTCGGAGTCACTCACTGATGAGCACCTCACACCTGATAATCCACAAGAGACGGAGGTGGGGATGCCCCAGGGATCCTGCACCGGAGGGGTGCTGGAGCCCAGAGCTTTGCTGAGCTCGTGACCTGCCCCTGGGTAGGGTCTTCCCAGAGCTGCAACGGCAGAGTGACAAGCATCAGGAAGGGAAGACAGATGTTGTACTGGAAACAGGTTGACAAGACGCATAGGCCAGGAACAGAAATTGCCATATCAGGCCCTGGCTGAATTGATACTGGTCGTATGCAAGAGCACTCAAGTCAACAAATAAATCCGTTATTGCTATATGGACTTTGTGATTACCCACTCACGTTTACACAAAATAATAAAACCATGCTATGAATATGTTACAAGTTTCTAGACACAGGTGATCAACTTTGCACCAGGATGAAGGATAGACAAAAGAAGCCATCAATCAGACTCCATAATGGCCCTTTGCTGGTCAGATAAGTGTGTTTCAAAGGACAATGGATCTTGACTCAATCGCCCTAGATGAACAAGAGCATCCTGCCCTAGATGAACAGGAACATCCTGCTTATTCCTATTAACAAGTTTGGGTCTGAATGATGTGGTGATATGCCTGTGAATAATATTGTACACAGTTAGCAATATGACCTCCAACCACCTGGCGGCGTCAGACATCGGTCATGAGACATCTGACTCTCGCCAGTTGATATTAAGGCGTACAACAGGACCATTGCACATAGGGTAGTTCCAGGAGAGTTCACGGAACTCAAATAGTATCTAAGATTGTATGGTATTCTGTTTGTTATCTTTCTTTGTGTTCATCAATAAATCATCATTCGAGTTAAGTCACCAGCAGTTGTGTGTGCATCATTGCAACGGCAAGGTCACAGAACATAACAGATGGCAGCACGGTAGCATTGTGGATAGCACAATTGCTTCACAGCTCCAGGGTCCCAGCTTCAATTCCGGCTTGGGTCACTGTCTGTGCGGAGTCTGCACATCCTCCCCGTGTGTGCGTGGGTTTCCTCCGGGTGCTCCTGTTTCCTCCCACAGTCCAAAGATGTGCAGGTTAGGTGGATTGGCCATGATAAATTGCCCTTAGTATCCAAAATTGTCCTTAGTGTTGGGTGGGGTTACTGGGTTATGGGGATAGGGGGGAGGTGTTGCCCTTGGGTAGGGTGCTCTTTCCAAGAGCCGGTGCAGACTCGATGGGCCGAATGGCCTCCTTCTGCACTGTAAATTCTATGATAATCTATGATGGGAAAATAAAACTCAGGCCAATTGTGGGCTTAAAGCTATGATTCAATGCTAGTATACTAATATAAAGGAAGGAACACCGAAACAGATCTGCAGTGATAACCTGGGAACCCCGAGACACAACAATCACAAGAAGAAGGGACACTGGGTTTCGAAGTCCAGAGAAGATATCCACATAGAGTGATCGTAGCCTGGCCAGCCTCCTTCACCAAGTGCGGGTAATATCAAGAGTTCAGCTGTGAGGCAGAGTCCTATTTTATGGAAGTGAGATAATTGAGAATAAAATTGCATTAAACCGTGAACTTGTTTTGTCCTTTGTTCATTCTGCAGATAAGGGCACCTCGGTAAAACATTTGAATAATAAACTGGTCTAAGTGTCCGAGATTTTACAGACAAAACTGCATCCCTCCTCAGACTAAAGGAATTCCATTGCCTTCTGTCTGAGGAGATGGTGCCCTCGCTCTGTCGCAACAAGGCTAACATTGCAAGGGTGGTATCTGCAGTAGAGATCTTGGCACAGGACGTGCACTCCATGGCGGAGGATATCCACTCCATGGTTCAGCTCAGGACTTCCAGGGCTTCAACTGCATGGTGCTGGCACTCGTGGGAAGAGTCAATGCTTGAGGACAGCAGGGCTTCAGGATCTCAATCTAGCTGCACCTCCATCCCTTGGAGGTGCCCAGGAGCCCAATGGGAAGAGGATCGGCATGGATGCAGTCCAGGGCCTTCCATCCAGTAGACCCTGGCCCATCTGACCCCCCCTCCCCATGATCAACACAACTCCAGCCCCACACTCCGAGGAAGGGAGGACAGCACTGCAATATTTGTGCTGCTCCAAAGCAGGCAGGAACCCTAAAGGTCCAAGCCGCCTCCCAGGAGACACCCGCCAATGTCATCACAGGCAAAGTGTGTGGAAGGCAGCAGGCCGCCCCAACCTCAGCTGTGGATCTTGAAGATACACCGAAAGGTAGCGGGAGGGTGAGGAAGATAAAAAAATGATGATAGGCATCTAGTCAGCATAGGTGAATCTAGGCCTTATGAGAGAGACTTCACCATTGTAATAACTAGCTAGCATTAAAAATCACTTTGATCACCCCTAAAGAGCATCCACGCGGTTATGTCGGCAGCACGGTAGCCTTGTGGATAGCACAATTGCTTCACAGCTCCAGGGTCCCAGGTTCGATTCTGGCTTGGGTCACTGTCTGTGCGGAGTCTGCACATCCTCCCAGTGTGTGCGTGGGTTTCCTCCGGGTGCTCCGGTTTCCTCCCACAGTCCAAAGATGTGCGGGTTAGGTGGATTGGCCATGATAAATTGCCCTTAGTGTTGGGTGGGGTTACTGGATTATGGGGATAGGGTGGCGGTGTTGACCTTGGGTAGGGTGCTCGGTGAGCCGGTGCAGACTCGATGGGCTGAATGGCCTCCTTCTGCACTGTAAATTCTATGATAATCTATGATGATGTCATGGCACCATGCTCCACAAACCCCCGTGCAAACCCGGTGCTTCCACCCTGTGCAGTACAATAGCAGCACAATGTCACTCCCACCTCCCACAATGATGACACAGTAATGCCACGCCGCTTTTCGCACAGCCCTGCCCCCCCCCCCCCCCCCAGTCCCAATCTGTTCTCCACCCCGCCACCAATAAACCCCATCCATGGAAGGTTTCTCCGCCAGACACCAATGTTCAGACCTCCCAAGTGTGCCAGCATTCTCTAGTGGAGGATGCCATCGGCTGAAAACATAAGAGTTTGTCCACCTCGCCAATAGTTGGGAAACATACCGGGACCCATGATCTCGGAGGAGGCAGAGGTAGCCGAGGTGTGTCATTCTCCCTCTAAATGCCCCCAGATCACTCCATTCACTGGCATCTTGCGTTCAGCTCTTGGTCAGGCAGGAATCAGACATTTTGCAGAGGTTAATGAGCATCGCATGTCCTCACTGCAAGTCATCATGATTCTCCTGCAGAACCCAGTCAGTCATTTTAGCATCCTGTTCATGAAATGAGCAACCATGACGATGGCCTCCTGCAGGTCCCAAAGTAGTGAGAAGATGTGAAACGTCTTGGTGCCCTGATCAAGTTTGTCCTCAAATAATGAGGGTGACTCTAGCCCTGTGCCCCATGCAGGCCCTGGTCAATACCGAGGACCTTCCTCCACCTCTTCCGTGTTTGCTCATCACCACCCTCCTCAACCTCGTACTCATCCGAGGATATGTGGTGCTCCTCCAGCTCCTCCTGTTCGCCCCACTGCAGTGCTAGGTTGTGCAAACTGCAGCAAACCACAATGATGCGGGACATCCTCTGGGGGCTATATTGGAGAGCTCCCCCCCCTCAAACCGCGCCCAGTCCAGGCCAATCGGCTGCTGGACCAGCACTCGCTTTGACGCACAAGCCTCACTGTAGCGAGTCTCCGAGGATGTTTAGGGCCTCCACACTATCAGCCACCTCCCGAGTGGGTACCCTTTGTCCCAAAGGATCCATTCTTCTAGCCACTGGTCTCCCTCAAAATGGTTGGGATCTTTGAGTGTGCCAAGATATAGCTGTCATGGACGTTGCACAGGAAACTGGTACATATCCGCATTATGTGCATGGTGTGATCACACTATCTGAATATTGAGGGAGTGGAATTCCTTGGTGTTCATTAATGGCGCCCATGTCACCATGGGGAACACGGCCACGTGGGTGCAGTCGATGACGCCCTGCACCTGAGGCAGGCCACTATGCAACCAAAGCCCATGGCCCTGCAGTCTTGATTCACCCAGTCCAGTCAAGATTGGATGTACAGATTGACCCTCACAAATACTGTATCTGCGACCTCCCTTACACACTTTTTAAAAATTCATTTACGGGATGTGGGTGTCACTGGTTGGGCCAACATTTATTCCCCATCCCTAGGTGCTCTTCAGAAGGTGGTGTTGAGCTCCCTCCCTCCCTCACTGCAGTCCCTGAAGTGTAGGTACACCCACTGTGCTGTTAGGGAGGGAGTTCCAGGATTTTGCCCCAGCGATAGCGAAGGAACAACAATATATTTCCAAGGCAAGGTGATGAATGACTTGAGGAACCTCTAGGTGGTGGGGTTCCAAGGTATCTGCTGCTCTTGTCCTTCTAGATGGTAGTGGTTGTGGGTTTTGAAGATGCTGTCTAAGGAACCTTGGTGAGTTACTGCAGTGCATCTTGTAGATGGTACACACAGCTGCCACTGTTCGTCGGTAGGGGAGGGTTTGAATGTTTGTGGAAGAGGGAGAAATCAAGCGGGCTGCTCTGTCCTGGATGATGTTGAGCTTCTGGAGTGTTGTTGGAGTTGCACTCATCCAGGCAAGTGGAGAGTATTCCATTACACTTCTGACTTGTAGATGGTGGGTTAGGTGGGTCAGGAGGCGAGTTACTCACCGTAGGATTCCTAGCCTTTGACCTGCCCTGGTAGCCACAGTGTTAATGTGCTAGTTCAGTTCCTGATCAATCGTAACCCCCAGGATGTTGATTGTGGGAGATTAAGCGATGGCAATGTTACTGAATCTCATGGGGGCGATTGTTAGTTTCTCTCTTGTAGAAGATGGTGATTGTCCGGCACTTGTATGCCAAGAATGTAACTTGCCACTTGTGTGTGGCAGCCTGGGAGATGCAGCCATGCCATGCAGCCCTGATATGAGCATAAAGGTTCAGTGCGCCAGTTACTTTCAAGGCCAGAGACAAAGTGTGACCTCCCAGCCAGTTTGGTGCCAACTCTTGCAGCACCTAGCACAGGTGGTCCACCGTCCTCTGGAACAGACGTAGCCTACTCCGGCGCTGGATCTCTGGCATTTGGAGGTTGGACGTTCTCCAGTGGTAGTCCCATGGCTGGTCGTGTCTCCTTTGAGGCTCCGCCATCTGTGGCCTGGTTGCTCCCAAAATATAAGTGGGCCCATCTCCCCTCCTCTGCAGGGCCCTGCTCCTGGCCATGTGCAGCCGCATGTCCATGTCACTGCTGCTGCTCCACAGCTATCAATAGAAATACCAGCTCGACTGGCTCCATGATTCTCTCAAATCAATAACTGAAAGTACGAGGAACCCCAATCCTCAGCCCTCTCACGATCTGGGACACCCACCGATGCACACCCCTCTAATTGAGCACTTTTCCAATGAGCCTCACTCTCTCCCCTCTTGCACAATGGTAAGTCGCCCACAATTGCCTCGCTCTAATCTACTTTACAGAAACGCCTTGATACTTCAGAGCCTCAGCAGTCTACATGCCCGCATTGCTGTTCAATGCTTGGTGGTTCAGCTCCCAAACGGTGAACCAGTGAGTACCAAACTTCAGCATACTCAAGCGTTGTAGAACTGACTGATTGGCAAAATTGACTTCGTCAAGGTGGGGTCAGGGGGCTGATTAGGCACTGGCTTCCTCATTTGGCAGGCAAGGGCACATCTGATTAATGTTGAGATAGTAATCTGCAGTCACCTTCATTCTTATATGGCTCTCATGGGCTGCGGATTAAAGAACCTTCCACCTTGAACAGCCAGCCATCCTGACATTATTCCCTAATGGCCTGGCCTTCAATACCAGTGGCTTTTCCCTCCCAGACAACTCGTCCCCTGAGAATGCATTTTGCAGCTTGCGGGTTGGAGATTCTTCCTGACTGTACTCGTCCTCCCCAGTGTTATCGTCTTCTGCCCTCATGCAGCTGATCAACATCCCTTGTCAGAGTTCCCCACTCTGCCCATGCAGCCTGCTATTTCATGGGACCCCGCCCAGGGACTTCAGTTGCCCCCTGTGGTGACCCAGTGATTGCATGTGCTCCCACAATACCGCCAGCTGCCATTCTAGAATGGTAATCTTTCAGCAGAGATGGCCAGAAGCCCAGCAAGGGGGGCCTGACAAGCTAAACCATGCACACCAGCCACAAGACCCCTTGAGACCTGGAGGACCAAAGAAGTGAAGTGCTTCTAAGGCCTGCATCCTCTCCGGCGCCCCCTCTACAATTTACAATCTGGAAGATGATGGCGACCTGAGCGCTCACCTCCAATATTCCCTTTGGAGGAGAGATCGCCAGGTTATCACTTTTATACAGCTGTTTTAAATCACACCACATGCCCAATTAATATTTAGTATGGAGCGAGGAGGGATGGAGGAGTCCAGGCAGGAGACTTGCTAATTATATTATAATGCATTTAAATTAGGTTCAAGTACTAACTGGCAAATCACGGTGTTGATGAACAGAAAAATGCAACACCAAACGCAAATTCATGCTGATCTGCACTTCTGCAATGGAACCAGTAACAAGGCAATTTCAACAAACATATCATGGAGCTGCACTCATAAGGAGAGCACAGGTTAGAGATGAAAGCATAAACTTCTCTTCACAGGAGATTTTTTGCATTCACCTTCTGAGTTGGATTCCAGTTCCTGGCCTGTGACCAAGATGGAGTTGTTTGCACTGTAACTAATGCCCAGAACCATCTGAAGATCTGAAAGATTCATCCGGGCTGCGAGTTCACCACTTCGATCACCTACCTGTAAAATATAAAACACTGACATGTTAAAAGAAAGTTACATGGGTTACTTGTATGAACTGTGGCCCTATTGTATAAAACAAGCAGCTCCACTGCCAAAAGCTGAACCTGTCTTTCATTTTCATAGAGTTAGAAAGGCACTTCAAACTCTGGGTATTCGAACAGTAATAGATTCCATTTGTCCATCTCAAATGCAACTTATGACAAAAAGATTGATACGACAATGCTCCACACCCAATAATTTAAAGATCAGAATTTTGTTGTAAGTGCACTCAAGATAGATATGTAGATTTCTCCGCATATTGTCCTTTACTGCAAGTTTATATAACCTTTCATGAAATGCGGATTTGCTTCTCAGAAACAACGGCCTTGATGTTTACTTGGGCAGGAGAATTTCTGTTTTGGAAAGCCAGATGTTTTATTTGGCTCTGTCCAGATCAATCAGTTTAGTTCTATCACTCTTCGTGATATCTGAGATTGTGGAATAATCTGTAAAATGAAATATGACAAACAGTACTTGGAAAATATAAATATTTTTTTCATGGATGTGGGTGTCGCTGGTGGGGCCAGCATTTGTTGCCCAACCATAAGAGTCAACCACATGGATGAGGAGGGACATCGTCACCCAAAGGGTTATGAATCTTTGTAATTGTTTACCCCAGGGGGTTGCGAATAATTTTTGGTGGCTGTACTAAAGCTGAGGTAGACAGATTATTTGGTGTCTCAGGGGATCAAGGGATTTAGGAAGCAGGCAAGCAAGTGAAGTTGAGACAGATGATCAGCCATGATCATATGGAGTGGCAGAGCGGGTTCAAGGGGCCATATAGTCTACTCCTGCTCCTATTTCTTATCTTCCTATCTAATAGCAGCATTTATTTAGCCAAGGAATATCTAATCTGCCTGATCCATAAATCATAAAGGGTTTTCATCAAGTAATTATCAATTAATAAAGAAATTCCACTGGCTGAAGGGTTGATAACCAGAGGGTACAGATTTAAAGTAATTGGTAAAGTGCCTAAGGCAAGCTGAGAAGCAATTCTTTTGTGCTGTGAGTTATGCTCTGGAGTGCAATGCATGAAAGGGTGGTGGAAGCAGATTCAAAAGTAATTTTCAGAAAGGAATGTGATAAATACTTGAAGCAGAGAAAATTGCGAGGCTCTCGGCAAAGAGCAGAAGAGAGAAACTAATTAGATAGTTCTTTTAAAGAGTTAGCAGAAGCATGATGGACCAATTAGCTTCTATACTGCAAGATTTTATGACAAAATAGCCACTCCACTGTTTTTTTTTTTAAAAAGTGTATGCCAAAGCTTCTTTTTCTTTCAGATGTTTAAAGAGACGAGGGCCTCGTGTAGTGAGGTGGTCGTTGGTGCAAGGGTTGCGTCCCTGCCTCTGAGCCAGAAAATTCAGGTTCAAGTCCCAATCCAGAATTTGATGGCTATGGAAGGTGCTTTCAACACATGTGCGGTATTGCAGCCATTGAGCACATGCTTGATGTGGAATGGCGCCCTACAAGCTGCAGCCTCTGGCTTCAGGCTAGCGACCTGTTCCAGGAAAAGTAAGGTACAGAAAATAAACATAAGCATATGCTTTGTCCACCTCATGAGTCTCTAGATGTGGGACGTTTTCTAGGTCTAAGCCTGTACTACATAGCCAATAATATTTTGAAAGGCAGCAGGACAACTTCTATTTCCTAGTCCTACATAACTCACTTCAATTCTTTTTTTAAAATTAGCAAAATGACTTTTCAATCCAGGACCTATCCGGTAAAGAGGACTCTGATCCCGAGGACTCAAGAGCATATGATTAACTTCTTATATATAGGTTTGACAATGGAGGTTACAAACCAAAATGAGGGGCTAAGAATATCCCTTTAACTGGAAGACCTGAAAACTATGGGTGGGGGAGAAGCAGAAAGAGTGATTAAGACACGAAAATGAAAATTTAGTTCCAGGAAGGTGAAGATTCTTCTTACTGGTTTCATATTCTGGGGCATATAAACACAACCATGTCCAAGAATAGAAGAGAAACCACTGCTGTTCCTCAGTTGATCATATTGAGTCACACTGAAGCTTAAAATTATCTTGATCTGAAAAATAGTTATGTGTTTTACTTTGAAAATAAGTCGCTCGTCACTCTCAACAGTTGAGAATGATTCTCAAAATGAGTTACAGATTTTTAAAAATAAAAAGAACTTTTCTTCAAAAAGTTACATTTCAGAGTGTTTTGCACAATTTTTTTTATTTAACATCTTCGTAACAATTTTCCTGAATAGAATTTATCTCATAAGATCTGTAGCTAGAGACATTATAAACATGCTCAGTCAGTTGAAAACTAAAACAGCTCACCACCACATAAATTGCCTTGGTTTAAGGAGAAGTCCTACTGGCACATCTGATGACAGGTAAAGATAATCAATAAGATTATCTCTTCAAGATCACATTTAAAAAACTGAAGCACAAAAATTTAGCTAATATTAAGAGTACAAGACACATATTTACATACTTATAATTCAGTAGTTGCCTTGAATATTTCTTTAGCCAAAAGAACAGTGTCAAGTGATAGCAAACATAAACAGTATGATTTTCCATCGCCCTTTCAGCAAATCAGTGATGCCTTCAGTGGAATCACTTTAATTTAAAATAAACTACTTAAGCCATTTACTTTCAAAGAACTTGAAATAACTTGTATCTGGTCAAAATGCATGAATTCCACAAGAACACAGAGCAGAAGCAAGTTGGAATATTATCCACTTTTATTTATTCATTTAATGAATGCAAATCTGTAAAGCTAAACAATATCTTCATCATTTTCTCCACAGTTTGGAGAGGAGACAATCTTTGATAATGTGCAACATTATTTGTGTCTCTCTGCAAATGGGCAATGGGTTTATCCGGAGGCCCTTGTGCTGGAGGTTGCCTGCATGGGGACCTTGGACTATCATGAACCTGTTTAGCAAGGACCACTCTCACTGTGGTCGTAAAAGCAATAAGTGAACAATTCAGATATTACCCATCATCAGGACCATATACATTATGGGCGGAATGTTCCCAAAATTTGTCAGAGTAGCCGGGAGTGCAGGAGGCGAAAGAGGCTGGAATTCTGGCCTTTGCGTCCCTGGTAGCCCGGCGAAGGATTCTCCTTCAGTGGAAAGATACGAGGCCCCCAAGCGTGGAATCCTGGATCAGCAATATGGCAAGGTTCATTAAATTGGAGGGGGTGAAATTCGCCTCGAGAGGGTCGGTACAAGGGTTCTTTAGGCGGTGGCAACCGTTCTTAGACTTCCTGGCAGAACGATAGACATTGGTCAATGGCAGCAGCTCGGGGGGTGGGGGGGGGGGGGGTTTACTTTATTTTTGTTTATGTTATTTACACTGGAAGGGTCTGAGGGGGTGTATACACCTGGTGTCTTAAGTCGGGGTGTTAATGTTAATTTATTATTTAGGCACGGGGGGGGGGGTGGGGGTTGCTTTTTTAGATTGTGTTTTGTACTTAACCCTGTTGGGTTCTTTTTTCTTTCTCATTTTGTTATTGATATTTTATGAAAACCTTTAATAAAAATTATTTAAAAAAAAAAAATTTGTCAGAGTGTCAAGCTCAGACTGAAAACCAGCCTATTTCTCAAACCCAGCCGAGTTTTCAGGCCAGATTTTCTGGCACTTAAGGTTACAGAAAATTTAAGAGACATGGTTTACTCTGGCGACAAGGGGCCTGATAGAGTTAGCAAGGCCAGCTCCACGGAGAGAGATCGGGGCACCATCTTTAAAGGGCCACAGTCTGCATTGCCAGGGGGCAATGCCCAGCGTGTCCCTCAACTCCTGGGTCTACAAGTACCTCTGGACCCCTGGCTTGTCATCAAAACTGGTTTTTACTTTTGAAAATCAGTGGTGATTTGCGCCAGCATCACATCGCACCACCCGGGTGAGGGTGGGAAGAATTCAAGCCCGTTAATCTTATTAAAATATATGGAAATCAGGAGCACGCTCTCAATGGGCATGAATGATAGATGTCAAACTGAGATCTCTCCAGCGTAAATCCACTTTAGCCACACTCGAGATTTAGCACCCTTTAAAGGGGCTGCAGCCAATGGAACCATTGGATCCCGCCCAATATGTTGCTGAATGTGGCGGACCCGGTGGGGGGAATGCCGGAGGTAATGAGGATCCTCAGGGAGTTCGGGGATTTTTCAGGGTACAAGCTCAACATGTGGAAGAGCGAGTTGTTCGTGGTTCACCCAGGGGACCAGGAGAGGGGAATTGGCGAGCTCCCACTAAAAAGGGCGGAGAGGAGCTTCAGGTATTTGGGGGTCCAGGTGACCAGGAGCTGGGGAGCCCTGCATAGACTTAATTTCACGGGGCTGGTGGAACAAATGGAGGAGGCGTTTAAGAGGTGGGACGCGTTGCCGCTGTCCCTGGCGGGTAGGGTGCAGTCAGTCAAGATGACGGTGCTCCCAAGGTTTTTGTTCCTGTTCCAGTGCCTCCCCATTCTTATCCCGAAGGCCTTCTTTAGGCGGGTCAACAGGAGCATAACGGGGTTTGTGTGGGCGCAAGGGACTCAGAGGGTGAGAAGGGTGTTCCTGGAGCGGAGTAGGGATGGGGGGGGGGGCTGGCGCTGCCCAACCTCTGCGGGTACTACTGGGCCGCAAATGCGACGATAGTGCGCAAGTGGGTGATGGAGGGGGAGGGGGCGGCATTGAAGAGGCTGGAGACAGCGTCTTGAGGGTACGAGTCCGGAGGCGCTGGCAACGGCGCCGCTGCCGCTCCCTCCAATAAGGTATACCACGAGCCCGGTGGCGGCAGCTACCCTCAAAATCTGGGGGCAATGGAGGCGGCACGGGGGGGGGGGGGGGGGGGGGGGGGGAGTGGGGGCTTCGGTGTGGACCCAGATACGGGGGAACCACCGGTTTGTCCCAGGGAGAATAGATGGAGGGTTTCGGGGTGGCACAGGGCAGGGATAAGAAGGCTGGGGGACCTGTTTGTGGATGGGAAGTTCGCGAGCCTGGGTGAGCTGGAGGAGAAGTACGGGCTCCCCCCCGGGAAACACCTTTAGGTATCTACAGGTAAGGGCGTTTGCCAGGCGGCAAGTGGTGGAATTCCCGCTGCTGCCGCCACGCACGGTACAGGACAGGGTGCTCTCGGGGGTGTGGGTTGGAGAGGGCAAGATCTCGGCAACATAGCAGGTGCTCCAGGAGGAGGAAGAGGCCTCGGTGGAGGAGCTGAAAGGTAAGTGGGAGGAGGAGTTGGGGGAGGAGATCGAGGAGGGGATGTGGGCAGAAGCCCTTGGGAGGGTGAACTCTTCCTCTTAGTGAGCGAGGCTCAGCCTCATACAGTTTAAGGTGCTGCACAGGGCACACATGCCCGGCACAAGGATGAGCCTTTTTTTTGGGGGGGTGGGGGGGGGAAGAGAAAGAGAGACCAGGTGTGTTAGGTGCTCAGGGAGCCTAGCAAACCACACCCGTATGTTCTGGGCATGCCCAGCGCTGGAGGAATTTTGGAAGGGAGTAGCGAGGACGGTGTCGAGGGTGGTAGGATCCAGGGTCAAACCGGGCAGTGGGCTCGCAATATTTGGGGTTGCAGGGGAGCCGGGGTGCAGGAGGCGAAAGAGGCCGGTATTCTGGCCTTTGCGTCCCTGGTAGCCCGGCGAAGGATTCTTCTTCAGTGGAAGGATGCGAGGCCCCCAAGCGTGGAATCCTGGGTCAACGATATGGCAGGGTTTATTAGAATGGAGAGGGTAAAATTTGCCTTAAGGGGATCGGTGCAAGTGTTTTTCAGGCGGTGGCAACCGTTCTTAGACTTCCTGGCAGAACGGTAGATAATGGTCAGCAGCAGCAGCAACCCGGGGGGTTCTATTTTATTTTTGTTTGTCTATATTGGGGGATCTGAGGGGGTGCATATATTTGCTATGTGTTTCGGGGTGTTTATTTATTAATATTTCAGGTCCTGGAAATCAGAAATTCTGATGGAAGTTCATCAACCAACATAAGATTTGTTTTTCTCTCCAAAGATGTGGGGGGGGGGGGGAAAGAGAGAGAGAGAGAGAGAGAGAGAGAGAGAGAGAGAGAGAGAGAGAGAGAGAGAGAGAGAGAGAGAGCGAGCGAGCGCTGGGGGACAATCGCTCACGGCATCCCAACCCCTTTCCGGGGGCATCCCCTGTCCTTCCCAGAACCTCCACCGACTGCTGAGGCCTCTGGCTGCGCGGTTGAAGGCGATCGCTAATAGGGGATAGACAATCATGGTTCAGTGAGCATTCGACACGTGCCAAATGGGTTCCCTTGGGTAGGTGGGCCATGTAGCATGTGAGAGTCATTGACTAGCATTCCAATCGCACCTTGATGCCTGGACACTGTTTGGGAGTCAACACCACACACGCAGCAGCCAACATCCGAACACCCAGGGGATGGGACACAGCTCCCAGGACATGACCATGACCGGAGGGTGGGTGGGTGCCACGGGGAAAGGAGAGTTGCCTGGAGAGACAGCGAAAGGGTCCGGAGTTCAACCCGCATTGCAGAAGTGACAGAGGCATCATGATGTTTGTCCAATGAGTTGTTTAATGTGCTGTACAATACCCCATTTTCGAAAGTGCCCCTCCCGGGCCAACAACCCCATCCCCTCCACACCCCCGACCTAACCCCTTACCCTACCCCAGTGCACTCAGTGATGCTCAATGTGCAAGGTCCTCCTAGGTCTACCACTAGGTTTTGGTGTTTCCCCAGGATGCACATCGGAGGTGGAGGCAGCCAACTGCTCGACGCTCTGGTGGGTGTCCTCTGGGGCCGGAGGGCCCCGGCTCACTTGTCGATGGCACATGCACAGCCGTGCCGCCCTGTCTCGTGTGCTGACTCCAAGATGCGGCCTCATCAGAGGAGTGGAACTCGGGAGTGCTGGTGGCCACCGTCGCTGCCCAATGGGGCGGGCCCGGGTTGGCACTCAGCCAACCCCCCCTCCCGGTCGATGTCCATAGGGCCCTGGGGTTCACCTTGGAACGGAGAGGCAGTTGGTTTGGACACTGGCTGCCCCTGCATCATCTGGCTCTGCCAGCCCTGGTGGTTCCACATAGTCCGCACCATCATGTCCGCACCATCATGTAGCCCACACCATCATGTCGAACCATTGTGTCAATGCCCTTGGCAATGCTCTTCAGTGACTGGGACACATCCCCCAGTGACTGGGCCATGCTCTGCAGTGCCTCAGCCGTGTCCACCTGCAACTGGGACAAGCTCCATCTGAAAGCAGGAGACGTCCCGCAGAACCCCATCAAGGTCGGCCTGGTACTGGGTGACATCCCCCAGTGAGGCAGACATACTGCCGAGACCCTCAGCCATGGCAATCACCGACTACGCAATGCCTTGGACACCTTCACTCAGTGTCGACGTTGTGCGCCAGGCTCTCCACTGTGGTCGTCATCCTAGCAGTGTTGGCCTCGGTGCCACTCATTGCCGGCGCCATCACCTGCGCCTGTAGCCTCTGGGACTCCTCCAATCGGCTATGGAGCTGCTGGAGTGGTGCTGACATCTCCTCTGAACGTTCAGGTTGGTCCCTATCATCTCCATCAGCCCCAGGTATCTGTTCCAGAGACTAAACGTCAGGCTGGGACCCAGCTGCTGTCTCCTGGGGATTCGTGCCTCCACCAGATGTACATCAGCAGCACTGTGTTGCTCACCAGATTGTGTCCCAGAAGTGTTGCCGGCCTCGCTGGGCCGAGCGTCAGGAAAAACGCGGCAATTCCCGCTCACCACAGCATTTGGAAAATTTTCCGGAGAATTGCGCCCTAATTATTGACACCAGCGCAGGATTCGTGGACTTGCATGACAGCAAAACTGGCGCCACACCTGGACCGATTCAGCTACTGTGAAGGAGCTAGAACCGACGTAACGTGGAACACAATCGATTCCAATGAGAAACAGTGCCGGATTCGCCAGGTCTGAGATGGACACTCAGGAGGCTGACAAGCTACAGCCGCATATACACACTTCACTCCCCACACACCATCTGAGCCAACATGGATACCGAGCTGGAGGCCCGCCTGTATGTGGTGGCGGAGAGCCAATTGACCCTGTACCCCAGCCCGGCAAGGAGGCTGCCATCTGCCGCGCCTGGGAACATGTGGCAGAGGCAGTGAGCGCCGTCAGCAACAGTATCGGTCAGTAGTGATAGGAAAAATTGCATGACCTCCTCAGGGCAGCCAGTGTGAGTAGGCAACACTGTGCCCCTAGGAGGGAGATGGTCCAGTCCTAGAGGGAGATGGCGCAGTCACTGGCTGATGTGACACAGACCCAGAAGGCGGTGGCACAGTCCCAGTCAGAGATAGTCCACTCCCTGTGCTCAATGGCCGCAAGCATGCAGACCCTGGTCAAGCCCAGATTGGGCCTCCAGGACTGGCCGCACCTGGTGCTGGGAGAGCCTCAGTGGATAGCTCTGCTTGCACCCCCATCCCATGGAGTAGCCTGGGGATCATCGAGCACCACAAGGGAGGAGGTGATGGGGCCCTTGCCGGTGACTCCGCAGGAGAGAAGGAACAACGCAGCACCGAGGGCTTCCCACCCTCCTCCCCGTCCCGACCTTCCCCTGCACCATCAGCCAAGGAATTTAGTGGCACCGTGTGACGGAATGGCCAGTTCACATGCAAGGATCACCCAGGTGGACGGCGGAAAGAGCTACTGTGGGCTGGAATCAGATGTTATCAAACGATGCGGAGCACCAGAGCTCACCGCAGAGCGGGTGATCATCATCCTCCATTCCGTGGACCAGACCCAGTTTTACAACCAACCAAGGGCCGCACCCTGTTGTGCAGCAGGTATATATCACATAGGGGGTTGCAGGATGCGATGTCTGTGCCCCTGGCCAGTCGTGTCGTCCCCCCGTCCCCCCCAGTTAGTGAACCTAGAGGCGATCAGAGCACCTTGTGCGCATTGGCCCAGGCGCACACGTCTTGCGGCTTCCCGTGCCCGCCTGGTCCCCATGGCCTGTCCAACTTCCCCTCATCCTCCTCTTCAGGCGAGGCCTGCTGTTCATCTTCCTCCTCCAGCACATCGCCCCTCTGCTGCGCAATATTGTGGAGGACACAACAGGCCGCCACGATGCAGGCAACCCTCTCAGCATCATACTGGAGGGCCCCTCCAGAGCGGTCGAGGGACCTGAACATCACCTTCAGGAGGCCAAAGCACCGCTCAATCACATACCTGGTTGCGGCTTTGCAGGTGGGGTGGGGGGGGTTTCGGTTGGGCGGCCTGTCATCTGCAGGTGCTCATAGGGTGACATGCATCCTGTAGATCACCCCCTGGATCTGGAACATGTCAGCGATGCCAGTCAAACCCGCTGCCCGGGTTTCTATTGGGCTCGGTCCACATTGAAATGGATATATTGAGCCGACTGGGCATACAGGGCCTCCGTGTACACCGAGGTCTGTGAGATCCCGGACAGGTCCCCACTTGGCGTCCGGTAGGAACCCATACCATAAAAGTTCAGGGTGACCGTCACCTTGACGGCCACCGGGAGCAGATGTCCTCCCCATACCCCGGAGGTGCCAGGTGTGCCATGACCTGGCAGATATGTCGCACTGTCTTCCTGCTCAGCCGGAGTCTTCGACGGCATGGTAGGTCCGCCAGGTCCTGGAATGACAGGATCTGCCGGTATACGCGAGGCCTAATACAGCGCTTCTTTTGCACCTCCTCCTCCTCCTCCACCTCAGCCTGTTGGGCGGCTGGCTCTCCATCCTGGGTCGCTGCCTCCTGTTCCTCTGGGACATGCTCCACTGCTGCAGCTTCCTTCTCCTCGAGCAGCTCCAGCTCGTACAGCCACAGGGCATTGCGCAGGGCTGAGACTACTAGCAGGACGGCCACCATTGCTGGTTGAATTCCAATATTCATTTTCTGCAGAGGGCGAAAGGCCAACATGTTAGCATGGTGCGTACCACCGTGCCCAACCAGGTCCAACAGGCTACACAGTGGCCCCGATTGGCACTGCGGGCTCTGCCCCTGCATATCCCCCTCCCCATCCCCACAATCCTGGCCCTATCGTTGCCCGGCACCTTGGGGACGCTGGCCATGGCACCCGTCCCTGATACCAGGGGTATCGTCAGCTGGCGCTGCCCATGCCAGCGGTAGGCTCCACGGACCCCATCGGGGCTACAGTGGCTGTTGCCCTGGGTGGGGTGCCTGATGCCCCGCTGCCGGATGGCAGCCCGGTGGGCTGCGGGAGTGGGGGCACCCTCCGGCCGGTGTCACTCTGCAGAAGCAGGGGCCAAGGTGGGTGGTCAGTGGGGTGCGCAGCAAGATGGCTGCCTTGCAGGCCATGGCAATCCGTGCCTGGGCGCCGCCCCAGTCCCGTTTTGGGGTTCGCGGACACACACACACCAGGCCTGCTAATGATATGCAAACGGTGTTTACTGTACATGCGTTCCGGCACGCATCACGCCACTGTTGACGTGACGGAGAATTGCCATTACGGTGTCAGAACCTATTCTCCACCCAATCCCGTTTTCGGATTTCTATGTCAGCCAAAGGAGAATCCCGCCCCTTATTTTCCCTCATCACATCTCCTTTTGTCTGAAGCTATCATCATATCTATCAATTATCCAACTTTTTGTCAATTCAATCATAGCAGGGGTTTTTTCAACCAATGTGTATGTTGAGGATTTATTTCTCCCTCCTCATCAGGTTTCATTCTTATAAAATATCAATCAGTGATATTTTCTGGTGCTGATGAAGGACAGTGCCTGAAACAATGACTTGTTGCTTTGTTCATACCAACTATTTTCAGTATCTTCTGCTTTGGTTTCATATTTCTAGCTTCTGCAGCATGTTCTTTATTCTTTTTTTGTTTTAAGTGTATGAATATTAAGAAAAAAATACATAGCTATGGAACTGCTCCTTTGCATTGCCGGCAGATCATTTAAAACGTGAACAGAATGTGAAAATAGAGAACTTGAATATTAAGTGAACATGCATCTAGCAGAGTTTGAAACCAACTAATTTCTTCACGACTAGTATACTTTCCGAATAAGCCTTCATCCTCAAAAAAAAAGTTGTCATTTAATGCCTCAATCAGGGTGACAAACCCAATGAAATAAAATAAGGATTTTTCAAACTGCAAGTCAGGATCAGAGGGTGGATCACTGCATTCCCGATCATGGGAGAATCACCCAATGGCTGTGACCGATTTGTAAATTGAGAATGCTTGCAGTGACCGGCTTTTAAATGCGAACGATGCAGTCTTCCCGCCTGAAGTGGTGGCAGAGCTCTGTATGTCTGTGCTTTTGGTGCAAAATCACAGAGGACAGATTCCTCCATTTTCGAGCTGCCAGCAAGGGAGGCAACAGGACTGTGAAAAACTGAAGATGTATTGTTTTGTTGTAAGGAAGAGAGAGCCAGACACAAGCAGGCCAGAATCTCAAACAAATCTGCTGGAGAGAGCAGCACAGGAGAGTCCATGACGGACAAAGCAGTGCTATAGTGTGAGCTGTATAGGAGAGCTCCAGGGCCTCTGGTGAAAACTGAAATCGGGAAGAAAGTAGTATAAAGATGATTTCTTGAGATATGGCTTTGTTATTGTGCCAATGCAAATCATGTGTTATATGCAGGAATGTACTGGCAAATGAGTTTAAAACCCTCAAAACTTCAAAGGCATTTGAAGACTAAGCATGGCGAGTTCAAGGACAAACCTCTTGATTTATTTCAAAGAATGCAGCAGGAACCTAAATCATCAGCTGAAGTCCTTAGCAGGAATGTAACATTGAATGACAAAGCAACTGAGACTGTGAGGGCCAAGCAGGCTCACCTGTCACGTTAAAGGGAAGCAAAAACAAATGTGTCGCGAAGGTTAGCCGGCATGGGTCGTGATGATCAGTCGGTTGGTAAAAGTGGGTCACGGGGAAAAAACGTTTGAAAAACACGGCCTTGAAAAACACGGCCTTGAAAAACAGGACAGTGGATCACCCTGACCACAATTTAATTCCTGACCCAGACAGACTGCTGCATGATGTAACCTTATTAAAATATGTTGAACTGCAACCTTGAGTGTCAGCCGTGACCCATGTGCATGGTAGCACAATGGCTAGAACTGTTGCTTCACAGCTCCAGGGTCCCAGGTTCGATTCCCGGCTTGGGTCACTGTCTGTGCGGAGTCTACACTTTCTCCCCGCATCTGCGGGGTTTCCTCCGGGTGCTCCGGTTTCCTCCCACATATCCCGAAAGATGTGCTGTTAGATAATTTGGACATTCTGAATTCTCAGTGTGTGCCCGAACAGGTGCCGGAATGTGGCGACTAGGGGATCTTCACAGTAACTTCATTGCAATGTTAATGTAAGCCTACTTGTGACAATAAAGATTATTATTATTAGTTGGTAGCACTCTCGCATGAATCACAAGGGTCTGGGCTCAAGTGCAGTACTGTTCTGTCAGAGCACAGATGAGTCGAGTCATAGAGGTCTACAGAACAGAGAAAGCCCTTCAGCCCATCATGTCTGTGCCGGTCAAAAGCAACCACCTAAGTATTCTAACCCCATTTTCCAGCACTTGGCCCTTGTATGCCTTGGCACCACATGTCCACATCTAAATACTTCTTATGTGGAGTCTCTGCTTTCATGCAATGAGTTCCAGACTCCCACCACCCTCTGGGTGAAAATGTTTTCCTCACATCCCCTCAACCTCCTGCCCTTTACCTTAAATCAATGCCCCGAGCTGATGAGACATTAAACAATCTGCCTTCTTGGAAGGATGTAAAAATTCCTTGGCATTATTTTGAAGAGCAGGGAATTATTCCCAATGTTTATTCCTCAATCAACATCACGAAAAACAGATTATCTGGTCATTATTACTTTGCTGTTTGTGGGAATTTGCTGTGTGCACAGTGGTCGGGGTGTTTCATACATTACAATAGTGAACATACTTTATTGACTGTAAAACGTTCTGAGACTCAGAGGTCTTGAAAAACACTGTAGACCTGCAAGTCTTTCTTTTCATTCACATTTATGATAGTTGCAATTTAGCTGCATCGCGTATGTAGATTATAAATTTTCTTTTACCTCTTTTGAAATGTCAAAGTGCCTCTCGGCAAAATGCACAGCTTGTTCATGATTTCCTAGTGCAGTGTAAGCATTTCCTAAACTCCAACAAGCTCTCCCTTCGCCAATCCTAAAATTCAAATGGAAATCAGATTAATTTTTCTGTATTTTCAAATTCGATTATAGTATTTTTTAAAGAATATACACATCCAGGAGTTTCTCAGAGCTATATACAATAAGAATATCAAAATGGATGTAGATAAAATATATAATTTCACCTTGCAAAAAGTAGAATTATATATAATATTAACATTTTTAGCTTTTAAAAAAGCAAGCGGCCATTCTGGATCAGCTGCCATGATGAAACATAGGATTTAGGATCAGAAGTAGGAAATTTAGCCCCTCGAGCCTGCTCCACCATTCAAGCAGATCATGGCTGATCTCTCCCTGGTCTCAAATCCACCTCCCCTGCCTGTTCCCATATCCTTTTAACCCACTTTTAATCAGAAATATATCTATGTCCTTCTTGAAACCATTTAATGATTCAGACGCTACCGGACTATGGGGCAGCGAGTTCCACAAATTCACCACACTCGCAAGGTGTAGTTCCTCCTCATCCCAGTTCTAAATCTACCACCTCTCAACCTATATCTGTGACCTCTTATTCTAGATTGCCCCACAAGGAGGAACAATTTGGTCTATAAGGGGACCAAAATTGGACACAATACTCCAGATGTGGTCTCACCAACATCCTATACAATTGCAACAAACGCTAAAATTCCATTTGACGTTTTTATTACATGCTGTATCTACATATCAACTTTCTGTGATTCATGAACAAAGACACTCCAATCCCTCTGCCCAAACGCATTTTGAATCGGTTTTCCATGTAGATAATAATTTGCCTTTCTATTTGTTCGGCCAAAATGCATAACCTCTCACTTGTCCACGTTAAACTCCATCTACCAAATTTTGGCCCAATGGTCAGGTACGGTCTTTTAATTAAACTTGTTGAGAAATAAAAAGTTGTCATTTCAAGATTCTCACTAAAAGGTTATTTATTTAAATCCGGTCCAAATTTGCCCAGACTTTATTGAGCAATGACGACCATTTGTGAACTTGCCCGTTTAACCTCAATGAACCAGTTTAACCTCAAAGATATTTTGCTCTGGAAGTGCAAGATGGAAATAGTGCTGTGTTCTACATTAGAAAATTGAACAAAGAGTGGAATTAATTATCTCCTTAACCAGACTGAAATATTGTAAGCTTAAAACATCATTAACGGAGTGGTGATTGTAATATCAAATCATGAACAGAAAGAGAAATAAAGAAACGGAATAAGAGAGAGAGAGAGAAATGAAAAAATAAATAAAATAAATAAAATTCTGAAACACTATTAGCACATGAAAGAGTGAGACTCAACACTCAAAGTTAACTTTCACTGTCCAGAGAGGTTGACCGGAAGTAATTGTCACGTTCCACATTATTAAAAGGGAAAATAGATTTAAAATAACTTTGTGATGATTTTAGTTTGAATTTATAGGGTGCGATTTAATGGCCTCGGCGCGCCAGACTTGGTGTCGGCACGCGGCCGATGAATCTCCTGAGAGGCCACTCGCGAGATTAACAATGTTCGAAACACCTTGCCTGATTTAATAAGAGTCTCGCGAGGCATCGCATTCTGGATCACGCCTTCACTGGGCATGATCCAGATCAGCACATAGGCTCATTTAAGCATGTGTTTGCGGGATTCTCCCTGCGCCTAATGGCTGCACCTTGTCAGCCAAACGTGGACCAGTCAGAATGGCACCGAGGTGGAGTCTCTCCCAGGCATTAGAGACCCCCGGGTGGTCAGGTGGCATCCTAGCACTCCAGCCTGGCACCAGCAGGGTGCCCTGCTGACACTGCCCGGCTGACACTGCCCGGATACCAGACTGGCAGTGTCAGGTCGAGCCTGGGAAGAGGAGGGGAATTGGGGGCAACCAGACAAAATGACACCCCGATCTACGAGGTGTGAGGGGAAATTACTCTAAGTGCGGTCTCGGTAGAGAGAAACTCCAAGGCCAAAAAAAACAGCAAAGTGTCGTTGAATAGCAGGGTGCTTCTCCGGCTGCAGCCGCCAAGAAACACCCCGCTAAACGCGGCCCAAACAGGACATAAATTTTTTCCCGTTTAAATAGTGCCCATAGTAAATTTACGACACGCTAGGGAGACATTTAGCACATCATGTCTGTGCTGGCGGAAACTAAAGTGATCCAGCCTAATCCCGCTCTTTAGCTCTTGGTCCCTAGCCATTCAATACATTTCAAAGCCAAGGCAGACAGCAAAATACCATTTTCACATAGCCAACAGTAAAGCAGCAGATCTTGAATGACAAATTTCGGATCTCTGTACTCAATCAAATTTTTAAAATTTTTTTTAAGGGTATCCAATTCATTTTTTTCCAATTAAGGGGCAATTTAGTGTGGCCAATCCACCTAGCCTGCACATCTTTTCGGTTGTGGGGGCGAAACCCACGCAAACATAGGGAGAATGTGCAAACTCCACATGGACAGTAACCCAGAGCCACGATCGAACCTGGGACCTTGGCGCCGTGAGGCAGCAGTGCTATCCACCATGCTGCCCCTCACCATTATTTTTACAATAATTGTTATAAACTGTCTTCCATCTGACAGCTAAATTTTCTTCTAAATATGAACAGCTGCTAATGTAAGCTCAGATTCTTTCAATGGTGACATTTACCAGTTGAATGTAGTACTGCAATGCACTTCAAAACTTTTGTATATACATGTATATACTGTAAACTATGACCAGTGGTCACAGCCACAGGCTAGATCTGACACTAATACTGCACAAAGATTAACGCAATTATGTTTATTTTTACCTATCTGCAAGCTCTTGTGCTATCAGAAGATGTTTCAAATGGTACTCAATGGCTTTTTCATAGTCTTGAAGCAGAGTGTAAGTGTTTCCAAGGCTGTAACAAGCTTGTGCTTCAATGGCCTTGTCCTTTAGCTGTCGAGCAAGATGCAGTGTTCTCCTAAATGAATGCAAGATACACAAGTCAAAACATTGTTAAATACTTACGTTACGCGATATTTTCAAATATTTTTGGTGTATTTCAATGTTTCAACGAAGCAGGAACTGACAGGCTTTTCAAGAATTGTAAGTCTATCTCAAGTTCACATTCATATTAAAACATATTTGGGTAGCATATCATGGTAATACAGTAATTAATATGTGGTCCACGACCAAGCCAGGTAATTTAAGGAACAATTCAAACTGGCCCTTGCATTGCTTTTTGAGAAGAAAATTTTCCATAGCCATAGTTTCTGCTCCGGTTCATTGCACATGGACTGTACATGAAGGGTGTCAGTCAGGTGCAAGATCACACAAAGCTGTAATACCACAATGCCAAAGAGTACCTTGTGGTGCGGTACTGGTTTGATCTTTGGTCTTGGGAGCTAACTGACCTCAGACCAAAGCAAAAGAGAGCCATTCTGATGATCTAGGTTAAGACACGAATAGCCTCTTCGACGGCATCAAATCTCCAAAGTTTGAGAAACTCCGATTCCCCCGCCCAAATAAAATTCCCTCACAACATTTATCTACTTGATTGCAAAATTAAGACTAAGATTTTCATATTCAAACATTGCTCACTTGTAATATTCAGTCGCCATTGCAAATTCACCAAGAAACACACAGGCATTTCCCAGATTGCTACATGCTCTCCTTTCAGCTGATTTGTCTCCGAACTCCTTTGCAATTTCTAAGCGCTGAAAGCATGAAATAGGTTCAATCAAACAGAATATCAAAGTAGTCAATTTCAATATTTAGACAACTATAGTGTACACTGCACAGCAGGCTCAACTTGCAGTTTGCACTTTTATTTAGTGCATGATTATACTCGTTTGATATTGTGAGCAAAAAAAAAAAAAAAACACTTTTAAACTGAAATCAGAAGCTTTCAGCACACTGCCCAGATGTGTCAAAATTTCACAAGATTCAAGAATAAAGAGCACACTTTAAACACAGTCAACTAACTATACCCGTTAACTCCCAGCTGGATAACTTCATCCCTTTTAACGTTCACAGATTGATAGTTTCACAAACTGGCTTTGACCAATGGTCATATTGGAATGGATTGGCATGAATTGCACTCACTCACTCCACTTCTTTGCACAATGACACAATATAATAAATCACTGGCTCTGATCAATAAAAAGGAAAACTTTTTTCCCCCAGAGCTTTAAAACAAGGTTTAACAATAGCAACTATTTAACGCAGAGAAGAAAATAATTCAAATTCACAGGCCAAAGAAAGACAAACAATATTTTGAGAAGTGGTTTACATCCATGGAAGCATTGTGAAATGCAGCAGACATCAACAGAAGAAAATGATTGACAAACACACTTTTAAAAGTAATTGATGCCTTTAAAATAGTTACAATGTGACTTAATGGCTTCAGATCTACACCTATAGTAAATGGGAGAACTGACATGTTGAGATTTCCATTTTCCATAAGGAGACAAAACATGTAGAAAATCTAGATTAACGACTCTACCTCACCTTCTACCTACAGAAAACATGAAAAGCAATGCAAATTTACTAATTATCCTCTCCATGCTGGCATTCTGAAATGAGGGTTGATGAAAATAAATGTTTGATGTTTCATACCTCCTGATGGGATTTCACTGCGTTCCCGAAGTTCCCCAAAAGGTAATATGTATTTCCTAGATTTCCATAAGCACGTCCCTGGGCTGCTCGGTCTCCCAGCTCCTTAACTATTGCTAAATTTGCCCTACAAATAAAATTATTCGATAAATAAGATTAGTTCAGATTAGGACGTCTCTTACCATAGGAAAAGACAAAACAACGATAAATTGAGTTCAGAAAAACAGAATAGTCAATGATGAACCAAATGTTTAACAGTAATCACTGCTCGCATTTAGGTCTACACATGGCCCTTTGGTGATAGTCAACCAGCAGCAGAATCAATTTGTACGCATATGTGATCATTATGAGGTGAAGAGGTTCCCTCTATTTAAAAAAAAGTGTGCAGGTAATTTATTTAAATGTGTGGTCCATTTAAATGTCTTTGAATGGCCATGCACTATTTTGAAGCGGCCTACACATGTGTGTGTAGGTACTACAGCCTGTGCAGGTACTTTCGGGTTCCTGTGGAGCCTAAAGAAAACACTGGCTAGGTTCTCTTATACGGACATCCTAGTTTCTTTACAATCTCTTCATTTCTTCCTAGGGACAAACCAGCAAAACCTGATGCAGAATCTTTCTTTCAAGGCTGATCATAGTTCTACACAGATGTCAAAACGAAAAGTCATTGTCAGCACAATCAGCAATGCATCATATTGTAATATATAACAAACAAAAACCTTGGGAATATAAACAGATTTAATTCCTTCATGTACCCCATCTCCTAAAAACATGCAACCATAAATCAAGATGTTCGGAATTGCTTGGGGTTGGTGATTTATTTCATTTCGTTACTAGCTCTTGTCATAATTAGCAAAGCTGCCTCAATGACTCACCCCACCCAGTCAAATTTATATTATGCACAGAAAAGTCAGAGTCATAGAGTGACAGAGGTCTACAGCACAGAAAAAGCCCTTTGGCCCATCGCATCCACACCGGTCAAAAACTACCACCTAACTATTCTAATCCCATTTTCCAGCACTTGGCCCACAGCCTTAGAACCACTGCCGTGCAGAAGGAGGCCGTCGGCCTATCAAATCTGCACTGACCCTCTGAAAGAGCACCGGTAGGCCCATTCACCCGCCCTATCCCCATAACCCCATCTAACCTGCACACCTTTGGACACTAAGGGGCAATTTAGCATGGCCAATCCACCTAATCTGCACATCTTTGGAAGGAGGAAGCCTGAGCACCCGGAGGAAACCCACACGGACAAAGTGTAAACTTTACACAGTCACCCAAGACCGGAAATCAACCCAGGTCCTTGGTGCTGTGAGGCAGCAATGCAAGCCACCTTGCATGTATTGGTATCGTAAATGCACATTGAAATACTTCTGAAGGTCTCTGCCTCCACCACCTTTTCAAGCAGTGGGTTCCAGATTCCCACCACTCTCTGGGTGAAAAAGCTTTTACCCACGTCCCCTCTAAAGCCCCTGCCCGTCACCTTAAATCTATGCCCCCGGTCATTGATCCCTCCACCAAGGAGGAAAAGTTTCTTCCTGTCTAATCCCCTCAATATACATCTCAATCACTTCTTCTTTCTCTTTCCACCCCCACCCCCCCACCCCCCCCCCACCCCCACCCCCCACCCCCTCCCCACAGACACACACACATCTATAATGTGAGTATATAAGTCAGAGTCATAGAGTGACAGAGGTCTACAGCACAGAAAAGGCCCTTTGGCCCATCGCATCCACGCCAGTCAAAAGCTACCACCTAACTATTCTAATCCCATTTTCCAGCACTTGGCCCACAGCCTTAGAACCATTGAACACTGTCGTGCTTATACACAATACTCTGCTTATGGCCTAACCAACATTTTAGACAGTTCCAGCATAACCTCCCTGCTCTTAAACTCTATGCCTCAGCAAAAAAAGGCAAGCGTACCATACGCCTTTTTAAATTACTGTATCCACCTGTCCTGCTACCTTAAAGGACCGGTGCACATGCACACCAATGTCCCTCAGATCCTCGGTGCTTCCCAGTGTTCTGCCATTCATCATGTATTCCCTTGCCTTGTTTGCCTCACACTTCTCTGGATTAATTCCATTTGCCACTGTTCAGCCATCTGACCAGCCTGTCTATATCCTCCTGTAATGTAAGGCTATCCTCCTCATTATTTACTATGCCACCAATTATCATATCATCTTCAAATTTACTGATCAACCTTCCAACATTCATGACTATATCATTTATATGAACCACAAACTGCAAGGGTCCCAACACGGATACCAGTGGAACATCAATGGACACAGGCTTCCAGTCAGAAAAAAAGTGGACCTTTACCAATAAGGCATTGTTATGAAATAGTTGTGTCAACAGAGACTGTGACAAGTTACTCTCAAAATTTAAGGATATAATTCGCCAGAATTTGTCTCAGCTATTCATAAATTTAGGATGGCATGGTGGCGCAGTGGTTGGCACTGCTGCTTCTCAGCGCTGAGGTCCTGGGTTTGATCCCGGCCCGGGTCACTGTCCATGTGGAGTTTGCACATGTGGAGTTTGCACATTCTCCCAGTGTCTGCGTGGGTCTCACCCCCACAACCTAAATATGCAGGGTGGGTGAATTGGCCACTCCAAAACTGCCCCTTAATTAGAAAGAAAAAAAATTGGAAACTCTAAATTTATTTTAAAAAACTATCCATAAATTTAGCAACACCTTGTAGCCACCTAAGTTGGCCAACTCCCGATTTAAAATGGAGAACAGCAAAGGCTGAAGGGAAATTCAGCCAACACAGGCAGAAACCAGCAGGTGCAGGTTTACTGTGTATTACACTCTGCAAAAGCCCAGATAGCATCGATACCAGCAACCATCAGCATAATAATGTAGCAGCCATCTACATATTAATGAGCAATCCCCAGGAACAATCGCAACATTTAGGACAAACAAAGCTAAGCCAGACTCCCCGGCGCCAGCAGGAGCCAACACAAAAGAAGTTAACGGACACCTCAAGACCGCCCATTGATCAGGGAACCGCTCCAGTATTGGAGAAATCGAACTAAGCAATTGGAACGAAGTCCAATCACCTAGAACCAGGTACAGGGCCCGCCTCGAAAGGCGGGAAGCCCCTGGGGACTATAAAAGTTAAGCCCCAAGTTCAAATCGTTCTTCTTGACCGGGTCACCCAGCAATGAGAACCAACCTTGACCGTGGCCAGTTCAACTGCCGCCGGTATCCAGTAAGTCTTAAGTCAACGCTCGCTACGAGATAGGCGCTCCTAGCTACCAATCCGTACCAACTTCGAATCCCGCAGACTCAGAACCCGAACAAAAGGCCATTTGTTCCCCTGACCTGGTGGGCCAGTCCGAAGTTAAGTATAGGCCTGTTAGTTGTAGAAGTAGCGTAGAATTTGTGCACGAGTAGCGATTACTGTGTATAATAAATGTGCTTTGATTTGAACCTTACTAATCGGTGTATTGAGTTATTGATGATTACTTGGACTTGAACCTCGTGGCGGTATCATAAAGTTACCTGGCGACTCGAGAGCAAAGGTTATAAAACAGAGTCAATTGAACCAACCAAAAGTTAGCAACAACCTTCAAACACCCTCTTCCCACCAAAGGAGAGGCAAATGATTTGCAGCATTTTGCCTGGGTTTGAAATCCATTTGCAGAGGACTTTCTACCGAAGGTGAGGATTTACTCATGTCTAAAAGAGAATTTGATCAACATTGCCAATGACGGTTTCAAGTAATCATTTTAAAACCATGCCACTTGATCAGGTCTAGCTATCAATTCAAACAGAGCCCAAATTGTCCCAAAGGACCATTGAAATATGTTTGCTTTGCTTCAGAACAAGAATAAAATTGAAGGTCTCCTAAAATAAATAGAATGTCACAAACTGAGCTAACAAACAGCTTCACCCTATTCATTGAATCAAAGTTTAGTCATCAATCAGTCTTTAATGTTCAATTTATTCAGTAGCACACTATGTTATGCTAGCCAACAAATAAAGTCATCTTTTCGAATCAAAGTTTGAGTGGATGCATATGGAACATGAATCTCCAAAGGAACAGTCTATCAAAAAAGGTATTCAAACTTCTACCCTAACAAAGATTGGGGGAAGCAGAATCTATCATAGCTTTTAAAAAGAAAATGGATAACACAAGTAAAAGGGTATATAAGAGGACAGGCAAATTAAAATAAATGGATAACTGGTTCAGACAACTGGCACAGGAACATTAGAAAAAGAAACCATTTTTGGTTCACTTTAAAACATTATGCTTCTATTGAAAGTAATGACTCACCCATAGTAGTCTGAAGCCTTTTGCAAAGCCAAAATCACCTCTTCTGGAAAATCACCAGGGTCCTGAGTTACTGCACAAGCCAGACGTTTTCCATTAGCATGGTATACATTTCCAAGGTTATAAAGGGCTCTTGCTTCACCCACCTGTTTTTATAACACAAAAACAAATTCAAAATGGTATGAAGAACACCAATTACTCAAAAGAGTAGTTGTGAACCATTTCTTGCAATTCATCAAGTAGAATAATTTTTGGATTTGAAGTCAAATTCAATTGAGTTAGTAGTTCTATTTATAAATTTTTACATGATGACATTTAGTAACAGTAAGAAGTCTTACAACACCAGGTTAAAGTCCAGCAGGTTTGGTTTCAATCACTAGCTTTCAGAGCGCAGTTCCTTCTTCAGGTGAATCACTTGCCCACCCCAATCCAACGCTGGCATCTCCACATCAAACATTTAGTAAGGCTACAAATATCAGCTTCAAATTCAGCAATTATTCTTTTAATCTTCTCAATGCTAATGGAATAATGTTCTCCAGAGTTAATTAGCAGAGAATGTTAAACTTCAACAATTTACAGTTACTCACATGTACAGGTATGAAAAAAATTCAATAATCTAATACAATGTTGGCCTGTAGCCCAAGACAACTGGAAGTTGTATTACAGTTGTTTGACCGTTCTCATTCGATGCTATCTGGGATATTGCATTCAGGTTTTGGGCATCAGACTTCAAGAAGAATATAAAGACCCTTGGGTATAGTGCAAATTCACCAGAATGACACCAGGACTAAAAGGGCTAAATTATGAGGACATATTGAACAGACTAGGCTTGCTATTGCTTGAATATTAAAAAAAAATTAAAGGAACAATCTCATTCGAGTGCTAAGATGATGATCAAAGCAGTTCATGCGGTAGATACAGAAAAGCTACATCCTCTAATGGAGAATTCAGAACAAGGGCCTTAAGATTAGAGCTAGGTTATTCAGAGATGATGTCAGGAAGTACTCCTTTACACTTAGGGTACTCTTCTCCAATTGATACATTGAGGCAATTGAAAATTGATAGATTAATAGATTTTTGTCAGGCAAGGCAAGTGGTAATACAAACCAAGCATGCTACATACAGTTAAGATACAGATCAGCGAGTGGCGGCACTGCTGCCTCACGCGCTGAGGTCCCAGGTTCGATCCTGGCCCCCTGTCAGTGTGGAGTTTGCACATTCTCCCATTGTTTGTGTGGGTCTCACTCCCACAACCCAAAAGATGTGCAGGGTTGGTGGATTGGCCACGCTAAATTGCCCCTTAATTGGAAAAGAAATAATTGGGTACTCTAAATTTTAAAAAATGTACAGATCAGCCATGATCTAACTGAATGATCAAGCACAAGAATCTGAATGGCCAGCTCCTGATCCTATTATTATTCCACTGAAAAAGATATAACAAATGTTTAAACCTATCTTTACTTGATGGCTATTTGAATATTGCAGCGTAAATCACTAATTAGCATGCAGCAGCTGTGACAGAATGGATTGATTAGATCTCCTTGTTCTAGAACACTTGGATACAAGATTAAATGGAAGAGATTTAGGACAGATCAGGAAATAACCATTTTTTAATATCTACACAAAGCATTGTCGAGCTTTGGGATGAACTACCCGAGTTAGTAATTGAGCAATATCAACATGCAACAATATGCAATAGTGAGGTAGTTGGAAAATAGGGGTGGGAATGCAGTAATTAGGAGCACAGGTCATGAAGGATAACGAATTAGAACAGAGAAGAGCTATGTAATTTAAACTGTGCTGCAAAACATTTAGGAAAAGTAGACAAGATAGAAAAAACCCAAATGCCACCATTGTTGCCCAGTTCAAATCTGCTCAGTCAACACAGACCAAAGAATCAATCTGAGGACTTCTTGGCCTCCATGCTTCAGTGCCCTAATGATAAGTGTACTTACCCACTGAAGCTTTAGAATTATGATTGGATGTGTTAACACTTGAAATGAAATGAAAATCACTTATTGTCACAAATAGGCTTCAAATGAAGTTACTGTGAAAAGCCCCTAGTCGCCACATTCCGGCGCCAGTTCGGGGAGGCTGGTACAGGAATTGAACCATGCTGCTGGCCTGCCAGCTATTTAGCCCAGTGGGCTAATCCAGCTTCTAGATTATCCCGGAGGGAACGGTCTCTGCAGAATGCTGACAGAGGGAGTGAAGGGACGATATGTTTGGTGGTGGCATCACGCTGAAGTTGCCGAAAACGGCAGAGGATTATGCTTTGCATATGGAGGCTGGCAAAGTAGCACTGTAGAATATGCTAAAACAGTTGATCACAAAGTAATATTGTAGAATATGTGAAAACAATTAATCACAAAGGTACAGAGAAAATGGTTAGCAAGTGAATTACTATCAAGCATATTGAATTCTTTGCTGACCACTACCTTATCGCAGAGTTCTCTGGAAATGTCCAGATGTCTTTGACAGCAAACGACTGCTTCATCAAAGCGTCCCAAAACCTTGAAAGTATTGCCAAGGTTACCACTAGCTTTAGCTTCTCCCAATTGATCACCAATTGTTCTGAAAATTAAATGATCAGTGAATTAAAACAAAAAACAAATTGTCAAAGCTTTCTATCAAGTCCTTTGTTCCTGGCACTTATCCCTGTGCCTTTGAGCGTGGTGACCAAAATTGTAACATGCAGTAAATCAAAATCATTTATAGCTCTGTTAATGGTTTGATGGGCTAACTTGGCCAAAATAAAAACAAAATGTTCCAAATATGTCCAGGTTAGGTGGATTGGCCACACTAAATTGCCCATTAATTGGAAAAAAAATAATTGGGTACTCTCAATTTATTTTAAAAACAAGACGTTAGAAAGATACATTCAATATCAGAAGAGAGGAAACATTCAATATCAGAAGAGGGGAAACATGAGGGCAGCACGGTGGCGCAGTGGGTTAGCACTGCGGCCTCACGGCACGGAGGTCCCAGGTTCGATCCTGGCTCTGGGTCACTGTCAGTGTGGAGTTTGCACATTCTCCCCATTTGCGCATGGGTTTTACCCCCACAACCCAAAAATATGCAAACTAGGTGGATTGGCCACGCTAAATTGCCCCTTAATTGGAAAAAATGAATTGGGTACACTACATTTTTTTAAAAAGGAGGAGTAACATTCAATATCAGAAGAGAGGGAACTTGTTAAAATTTCAGGTAAGTATAAGCCATTAATTAGAATTAGTTCTGATCTGTGTGGTCTGAACAGCCCATCATAAAAGCCTTCGCATAATTTCTAAAGAACTAGTCTTGCTATTTATCCCCAAAAATGCTTTCTGCATTTTAAACAGCTTCTCCATATTATCTTAACAACAGTAGACCCACTACTTTCAATGTTATTTCCAGATATCTTTCTAAATCTGCATGTGCTAGTTATTCCCTTTGTACTTTATCAGTATGCAATATTTTTCATGTCAATAATAAATTTATTAAATAATTGATTTGCAATTGAGACATTTGTTAAACACATTTGACATCCTTCCATTCTTCCTAAGCTGAACAACAACGTTTCTGCATCCAGCTCTCTTATATAGAAAAGCTTGTTATGGGCCAGGGGTTTAGAGAACCCCAAAGTGTATCATGGAGTTCACCTGACCCACAACTTTTAATAGATGGTGGTATGGGGAGCACACGGCCCACTCCACAGGTGTGATACAGCAGAAATGAAAAAGTATTTTTTAAACGCAAAACAATGTTTATTCTATGAACTCAAGTTAACCTTTTTAAAACATACAGTGAACATCTTAGACTACAACACTAAGTAATCCCTTAAGCTTTCCTTTTAACATCCATACAACACAAAAACAAAACCTTTAACAGAAGCACATCAGGTTAAAGTCACTACTGAAAACATTTATAATTCGGAATTCACCAAATGATCAAGAGATAGTCTTGTCATGGCAGAGAGAACAGCAGTACAGCTGCTTGGTCTGGCTTCAGCTCCAACACTGAAAATGAAACTAAAACACACCCTGCAGCAAACAGCCTAAAACAAAAGTAAAAAGCTGACAGACAGCCCAGCTCCACCGACATCATTGCAGTAATAAACATCCATTTCTTAAAGGTACTCTCACTAGATATTTATATACACACCCATTTATAAACACCCATTTCTTAAAGGTACTCTCACATGACAAGCTGCTAGAAGTAATTCGGCCAACTGTAATTGTTTCGATAATTCCTCAAATTGTCGTACATGGTCTTTTCATGTGTCACTATAAACTACCACATCGTCCAAATAGACCACTTACAGTTAGGCACGTTAGCCACTACTTGATGTAGGAATTGTTGAAATGTAGCTGGTGCATTTTAAAATCCAAGCAACATCACTTTACACTAATACAATCCCCTTGGAGGCCCAAAGGCAGATATTTCTTTAGCGATGGGCATTAAAGGAACCTGCCAACACCCCATTGACAAATCAATTTTCAAAAGGCATGAGGCACTGCCTATTCTATTGATACAGTCCTCCAACCTGGGAATCAGGTACAGATCTGTTTTGTTGATGGTAGTGACCTTGCAGTAGTCTATACAGATGCGGGTTGTTCGAACATGACCTGTGATCTCCAGCTACTCTTACTTGACTCAATTAAATGATTCTCCAACATGTTTTGGATTCTGCTTCTATCTGAGCTAGTTTCTGTGGGTTCAGTTGATATGGATGTTGTTTTAACGGGTTGGAGTTACCTATGTCTACATCATGTTCAATTAAAGTAGTGCGCCCCAGTGTGTCCCTGACAAATCTTATGCTTTTGTAGTATCCTGACGTGATCTTTTGTTGCATTGCTCTTCTTCTAAGTAGGCAAACTCAGTATCCAAGTATTCTAGTATTACCATATTTGCTAGTCGGACCGCAGGAGGGTTGCTTTTGTGAACTGTCGATCTCTAGGGGCTGGTTTAGCACACTGGGCTAAAATAGCTGGCTTTTAAAGCAGACCAAAGCAGGCCAGCAGCATGGTTCAATTCCCGTACCAGCCTCCCCGAACAGGCGCTGGAATGTGGCGACTAGGGGCTTTTCACAGTAACTTCATTGAAGCCTACTTGTGACAATAAGCGATTTTCATTTCTTTCCCTACTTCTACCACATGACACACTAGTTCCTTCCCTACAATGATATTTCTTCAACATATTTATATGGCATAATTGGTCCTTTCTTCCTACAGTCTCAAGTATTTATTAGGTTACGTCACCTTACTCATCCTCCTAACAACCTTATAGGAGCTGTTGAATTTCGCTTTCAGTGGTTTGTCCTGCAAAGGCAACAATACCATTACCTCATCTCCAGCTTGGAATCTTCTGGACCTGCATGTTTGTCATTTTCTTTCTTTCTCCTGAAACCTTTAAATGCTCTTGGGCTACCTGACCTCCTGTGGGTTTTTCCATAAATGTGGACACATAATCCAACATTGGGGATTTGTCTTTTTGTTTTAGAAACTTTGCTTTCATCAGCTTTAACAGACCCTGTACTTCATGGCCATAGACCAATTCAAATAGGCTAAACTCAGGAGATTTGTTTGGACAATCTCTGGTGCCAAATAAAAAATCCAATCTCTTCTCCCAATCTTTTGGACCTAATCATGGTTTTGAGAGTCTGAGGATATCTCTCCAAAGCTCCCCTGAGTTTGTGGGTGATAGGTGGTCGACTGTGGTTGCTCGATTCCTAAACTACAAATTATGTCTTGGAAAATTTTGGACATATAGTTAGAACCCTGGTTAGATTATACTTCTACGGGTAGGCCATAGTGTGTGAAGAACTGCGTCAACATCTCCACTACAATCTTAGCTGCAAGGCATAGCTTCCGTAAAGCTTGGCAAAAATCGGGTGGGAGCTGTATAAAAAAAATATTAAATTAAATTTTATAAAATCGGGACACTGACTTCTCTCCTTTGAATTCAATGTGTCCCACAGAGATATATATTTAACCATCTGTTTAAGCAGGACAGGACGCCCACTGGAAGACTCAGTGCCACTTTAAACATGCAGATTACATTCGAATAACATCACCACGCTTTGAATAAAATTTTAACCTCAGGTCTGTGCAGGAAAAACATTGTGGTTACTCTGCCAGGCCAACCTAGATGCAAGACTAACAGACCGAGAATGGCAAGTTATTTTAATTGCTCTTTTCATAGGGGCCAAAAGGAGCCACAGCACTCCTCCAAGCCCCACAAGGAAATCTTGGACACCTCAGCCATAGACTTTGCTCTCCTTCCCTACCCCCTCAACCACAATCTATTTTGCCCTATCAGTCGCCCCACCTAACCAACTACCTTGGAACAGTCCTTTCTGTCTCCTCCTGCAGACTCTTATTACACAAAATTCAACTATTGCCAGACCAGCATTTTTTACCCACTGGGTTCGACTAGAAAACTAACAGCAAGGGTGCAGGTGAGTTCCAAGTGTTAAATATTCCTGGCTCTCGTCAAGCATTGGATGATTGTTCCCCATTGGGAGGTAAAGAGAAAGCTTGCTTTTCCTTGAACGAATGCACCAGATCAAGGGCAGGTTTCTCCGTTTCAGAGTTGATGCCAGGACTGAATAGGTGGACTTCCATGACATCTAAACTGGTGCTGGTCCCGGAGCAATTCATGAACCATTAATGGGCTAGCACCAGCACCACATGGAACACGATCGATTCCAATGGAAAACAGCATCCAAATTCACCGGGATCAGGATTGCCATTCGAGAGGTTGACAAGCTGCAGCTGCATATTAGCAATCCACTCCCCACACACTCATTCCAGCCAACAAGATGGCAGCGGGGGGGGGGGGGGGGGGGGGGGCTACCACCTGCTTCCGTATGCCGGGCCTGCGCACAAGTCACAAGTGGTAAAAGTCTGAAGCGGGATATGGACCCACTGCAATGTGGGTCGTACAGGCCGATCTCGCTCCTCAACGTGGATGCTAAGTTGCTGGCAAAAGTGCTGGCTACGAGGATCGAGGACTGTGTCCCGGGGGTGATTCACGAGGACCAGACGGGATTTGTAAAGGGCAGGCAGCTAAACACCAATGTGCGGAGGCTCCTAAACGTGATTATGATGCCATCGGTGGAGAGAGAGGCGGAGATAGTGGCAGCTATGGACGCGAGAAGGCCTTTGACCGAGTGGAGTGGGAGTATCTCTGGGAAGTGTTGTGGAGGTTTGGGTTCGGGGAGGGTTTATTAGCTGGGTTAGGCTCCTATATAGAGCCCCGGTGGCGAGTGTGGTTACGAATCGGCGGAGGTCGGAGTATTTTCGGCTATATCGAGGGACGAGGCAGGGGTGCCCCCTGTCCCCCCTGTTGTTTGCATTAGCAATTGAACCTTTGGCCATGGCATTAAGGGAGTCCAGGAAATGGAGGGGGGGGTGGTCCGAGGGGGAGAGGAGCATCGAGTGTCGCTGTATGCAGACGACCTGTTGCTGTATGTGGCGGATCCAGTGGAGGGGATGGTGGAGATCATGCAGATTCTAAGGGAGTTTGGGGACTTTTCGGGCTATAAGCTCAATGTAGGGAAAAGTGAGCTCTTCGTGGTGCATCCAGGGGACCAGGGAAGAGGGATAGACGACCTACCGTTGAGGAGGGCGGAAAGGAACTTTCGGTACTTGGGGATCCAGGTAGCTAGGAGCTGGGGGGCCCTGCACAAACTTAATTTGACGCTGCTGGTGGAGCAGATGGAGGAGGACTTCAAACGATGGGACATGTTGCCACTCTCGCTAGTGGGCAGAGTACAGTTGATTAAAATGGTGGTCCTCCTAAGGTTTCTTTTTGTATTCCAGTGCCTTCCAATTGTGATCACCAAGGCCTTTTTTAAGAGGGTTGGGAGGAGCATTATGGGTTTTGTGTGGGCGAATAAGACCCCAAGGGTAAGGAGGGGGTTTCTGGAGCGTAGTAGAGATAGAGGAGGGCTGGCGTTGCCGAATCTGGGTGGCTACTACTGGGCAGCCAATGTGGCGATGATCCGTAAGTGGGTGAAGGAGGGAGAGGGGGTGGCATGGGAGAGGTTGGAGATGGCGTCCTGCAAAGGAACGAGCCTGGGGGCGCTGGTGACGGCACCGCTGCCGCTCTCGCCGACACGGTACACCACGAGTCCGGTGGTGGCGGCAACGCTAAAGATCTGGGGCCAGTGGAGACGACACAGGGGTGCGATGCGAGCTTCAGTGTGGTCCCCAATCAGGGGTAACCATCGGTTTGTCCCAGGAAGGATGGACGGGGGGTTTCAGAGCTGGCATCGGGCAGGGATTAGAAGTATGGGGAACCTGTTCATTGCTGGGACGTTTGCGAGCTTAGGGGCGCTGGAGGAGAAGTTTGAGTTACCCCCGGGAAATGCATTTAGATATATGCAGGTGAGGGCTTTTGTGAGGTGACAGGTCAGGGAATTCCCGTTGCTCCCGGCACAAGAAATTCAAGACAGGGTGATCTCGGGTGTATGGGTCGGGGAGGGCAAGGTTTCGGCAATACACCAAGAGATGAAAGAAGAGGGGGAAGCGCTAGCAGAAGAGTTGAAGGGTAAATGGGAGGAGGAGCTGGGGGAGGAGATCGAGGAAGGTTTGTGGGCTGATGCCCTAAGTAGAGTTAATTCCTCCTCCTCATGTGCCAGGCTCAGCCTGATACAATTTAAGAAGGTTCACAGAGCGCACTTGACGGGGGCGAGGTTGAGTAGGTTCTTTGGGGTAGAGGACAGATGTGGAAGGTGTTCAGGGAGTCCGGCGAACCATGTCCATATGTTTTGGTCATGCCCGGCACAATTTAAGGTGGTTCACAGAGTGCACTTGACGGGGGCGAGGTTGAGTAGGTTCTTTGGGGTAGAGGACAGATGTGGAAGGTGTTCAGGGAGTCCGGCGAACTATGTCCATATGTTTTGGTCATGCCCGGCACTGGAGGGGTTCTGGAGAGGAGTGGCGGGAGCAATATCTCAGGTGGTGAAAGTCCGGGTCAAGCCAAGCTGGGGCTAGCAATATTTGGAGTAGTGGACGAGCCGGGAGTGCAGGAGGCGAAAGAGGCCGGCATTCTGGCCTTTGCGTCCCTAGTAGCCCGGCGAAGGATCTTGCTAATGCGGAAGGAGGCGAAGCCCCCTCGCCTGGAGGCCTGGATAAACGACATGGCTGGGCTCATTAAGCTGGAGAGGATAAAGTTTGCCTTGAGAGGGTCTGCGCAGGGGTTCTACAGGCGGTGGCAACCGTTCCTAGACTATCTCGCGGAGCGTTAGAGGAAGGTCGGTAAGCAGCAGCAGCAACCCGGGGGAGGAGGAGGAGGAGGAGGAGGAGAACTGGCACGTCCGGGAGAGAGCCAGTGTATAAAGCTATGTAAATATACCATTTCGCCATGTATATATCTTGCTCAGTGCGATTTAGTGTTATTTTGTTACGGGGGGGGGGTGGGGTTATTGTTTGAAAGGGGGAAAAATTGTGTTGGTAAAAAAACTTTAATAAATATATATATATTTATTTTTTAAACTACCCAGGGCCTGCAGGTGCAGCTGGAGGAGTCCAACCACCTGTGGAGGCAGGATGCGGTGCCGACAATGCAAGGATGGTGCCACAGTGAAGGCCTTGGGGAGCAACAGTATTGGCCATGCATTAGGATGTCCAAGGCCTGGGGCACTCTGTGCAGGTGGTGGCCGAGGCACAGGACAGGAAGGTCCTATCACAAACAGCCATGTACAAGAGTCACTTTCACATTGCAGCGGCATTCAAGAGCATGGCTCTCACAATGGGTACTGACTGAGGGCCTAGGCGGCATTGCCCAGGTGCTGATCAAAATGAGCCAGTCACAGAAGAAGGTGGCACAGTCACTGGGTGATGTCCCAAAGGGAGGTAGCCCACTCCCTGTGCTCTATGGCCATGAGCATTGAAACCATGGCCAAGACAGGAGCGGGCCTTCAGGACTGGCAATGCCAGGGGAGCCCCAGGAGGTTAGATCCGGTTGCACCCCCATCCCAAGGAGTAGCTCGGGGGCCATAGGGCACCCCAACGGAGGATGAGGTGATGGGGCCTGTGCCGGTGACTCCCGCAGGGGTGGTGCTCGGAACACCACAGCGCCTCGGACTATATCCTCCTCATGGCGCATCTGTGGAAAGCAGGCAGAACAGGGTGGCACCATGCCACCTGGGACACTCTAGCGACTGCAGGGCCCATCCAGGCCCGGTCAGTGCAGAGGACAGTTTCCAAAGAGGACCCAAGTCACAGACCGGGAACACATCATGCCTCCTCCACCCCTGATTTACCTCCTGGGGATCCACCTAGATGTAGCATTAGGGCCCGTATGGTAAACACCAGTTAGGTTGGCACAGTATAGCATTATGGGCTAGGGCACAAACCTGTACAAAAATGTTCACCGTTTCACAATAAACACCTGTCCACATTTCAACCTGCTTCGGTGCTCTGTCAGAAGGGTGTGAGGGATGGGCTGGACTGGGCTAGGCTGGCTGCAGTGGAGGCGCGGGAAAGATGCTGGGGGTGGGAGGTGGACGGAGGCCAGGGACATCAGTTCAGCCACCTCTCCGGTACCCCACCCCATCCCACCAACAAAGACCATCTCCCCCACCTCCCCCCCTACCTTCTCCACCTCTGTCACCCCAAGGATTCGGTGGGACCATATTTGGAACGACCAACTCGCATGCACGGATTACCCATGTGGAAAGTGGAACATGCTACCGTGGGCAGGAGTCAGATGTTGACAAACAATGCAAAGCACCAGAGCTCATCGCTGAGCGGGTTGTCATCATCCTCCATCCCATGGACCAGGTCAGCTGATACTGCCAACTGAGGGCGTAGGTGGTGAGGCAGGTAAGAATCACAAGAGGGGGTTGCAGGGGAGTGGTCGGCCAGGGAGGGGTGTGGAGCAGAGTTTCTTTGTACACAGATGATCTCCTCCTATATATTTTGCATCCCGTCAGGAGCTTCAACAGGATCATGGGGAGTTTGGTCTCTTTTCGGGGTATAAACGTCATATTCCCAATTAATGCCTGGGGACAGGGGAGCAGTGTGGGAAGGCTGTAGCTTCGGCTGGTAGCGGCAAGTTTCTTATTTTGGGATACACAGAGTTGGGTCCAGCTGCATAAGCTGAATTTGGTGCTGTTGGTGGAGGGAATGAAGGCGGGCTTTAAGAGGTGGGATCTGCTGCCATCGTCATTGGCTGGTCGGATCCAGACAGTAATGATGACGGTGTTACCAAAGTTTTTGTTTCTGAACCTGATGAAAATGAAAATCGCTTATTGTCACAAGTAGGCTTCAAATGAAGTTACTCTGAAAAGCCCCTAGTCGCCACATTCCAGCGCCTGTTCGGGGAGGCTGGTACGGGAATTGAACCGTGCTGCTGGCCTTCCTTGGTCTGCTTTAAAAGCCAGTGATTTAGCCCTGTGCTAAACCAACTTCCCGATCTTTGTACCCAAATCCTTTTTTAGGAAGGTTCACAAGATGATTTTGAGGTTCGTGTGGGCAGGTAAGGCTCCGCAGGATAGGAGCTTGTTCTTGGAGGAGTGGTGGTGGTGGTGGTTGAGGGGGGGGACAGGCCCGATGGTGGTATCAGTGTTGAGGGTGCGGAACCAGTGCCAGCAGCATTTTAGAATGAAAGGCATGTCCCTTTGAAGGTCAATTTGCAGCAATCGTAGGTTTGCCCTAGCAGGGTTGGATGCGAAGTTCCAGGGGTGGCGGCAGGTAGGGATAGAGTATTTTAGGAATTTGTTTGTTGGAGGAAAGCTTGCAGATTTGGACAAGTTGGAGGGGACAAACCAATTGCTAAAGGGGAGTGGGTTCAGGTATCTGCAGGCTAGGTACTTTGTGAGGAAGGAGGTGGCTTTGTTTCCGGCGCTGCAGGACAAACTCATTTCCGAGCAGGAAATAGGAGAGGGCAATGTCTCGGATATGCATGGGGTGCTGTGGAATAGAGGTGGGGGCAGCGGGTAGAGTGGGGGGGGGGGGGGGGGGTAAGGATGTTGTGACTGTTTGCTGTTGGGTTTTGTTTTTCTTCTTTGTTTACTTGAAAAACTTCATTTGAAGCCTACTTGTGACAATAAGTGATTTTCATTTTATTTTTTCATTTCAATAAAGTATTTCTCAAAAAAAAAATACATGCTTACCTTGCAAGAGTCAAGTCATGATGGTGGAACTCAAGTGCTTTGGAATAATCATGCAAATAAAAATAGGCATTTCCAAGCTGACTGTAGATGGCACTGAGGGTTTTCAGGTCCTCTGTTCCAACCTGAACTGCAGCTTCAAAAAATGACACTCCAGCTCGACAGTCTCCTGTTTTACAGAGTCGTTCACCTTCTAGGGCCAGTTCCAAGCAGGAAGCTTCCATTCTGCAAAATCACCAGTAAAAGTAATCAATTCTGTAACTGCAGGCTACTTAAGAGGTTACAAAAATGTTTCATGATACCAGATGCATTACATTTGGGGAGGTGGTGGCATAGTGGTATTGTCACTGGGCGAAATTTGAATTTAAAAAAAAATCATTACATTGCCGATTATCGTAAAACCCCATCTGGGTAAATAATGTCCTTCAGAGAAGGAAATCTGCCCTCCTTACCCGGTCTGGCCCACATGTGACTCCAGACCCACACAGCAAAATGGTTGACTGGTAACTACCCCCCACTGAATGGCCTAGCAAGTCACTCAGGTCAAGGGAAATTAGGGATGGGCAACAAATACTGGCCCAGCCAGAGGTGCCCACATCCCAAGATGGAATTTTAAAAAACAGCCATAGATCATAGAAACATAAGGGTTGGTTGTTAAGAAAAAGTCAAAATGAAAACACATTTAAAAAAAGTTATCACAAATAGTAAAGCTAGGATGAGGGAGCAAAGTGTAATTTTGTAACAATGAACTTCTCCACATCAGAATTAAAATACCATATCAAGCCATGATTCTTAACATATGATGTTGCATATCATCAGATCATCTGTGCAAAAGGGTTTGGCCTACTAAAAATGTATGAAGTATTATGTGGGACTGAAAATATGCAATGGCCTCGTTCCACCATAATTATAATTTGTGAAATTATGGACTTACTGCACTACATTTTTTTTATATATAGTAAATACACAATCACAAACTCAAGCAAAAAAAGACACTGTTCGAATTAAGTTCCATAAGATATTGATTTTCACTGATCAAGTAACGAATAAACTTAATCCTTAATTAGTTACTAATTTAGCAGTCAGTGTATTTTATAGCTGTCAGAGGAGTGCAGTTTAAACTTGAACAGGACTGGCAACTTTATATTCTGGTAAGAACGTTTTCAGTAGAGAAAGTAAGAAATGAAAGGGGCTGTAATACCAAATTAATAAAAGGATTCTTTTTATTAATTTGGTATTACAGCCCCTTTCTGCAATAGAAGTGGTTCTCAAACTGAGCTCTCGAGTCCCCCAACAATCCATAGAGAATGTTTGGGCTCTGCAAAATAATGTAAAATGCAATTCAGGAGGCATGAGCACAGAACAGGGTAGACTGCTGTTTCACCTCAAGAGGGGAACACGAAGGATAGGCAGACTCTGCAACGAGAAGTGGGTCTATCTCCCAATATCTGGAAGTAAATACTTGTTTCCTTAAAAACTGTATTAAAACACTCTTTCCATTGAAGGTGGTATACGGAGCACACCTCACAAGGGCGCGGATGAGATGATTCTTTGAAGGAGTAGAAGATGTGTGTGAACGTTGCGGGGGGGGGGGGGGGGGGGGGATAACATCGAACATTAGTTGGGGGGGGGGGGGGGGGCGGTGTGTATTGATGGTGACTATGGGTGGTTCCTGATTCCTTTTTGTCATTTGTTTATGTGAACATGCGGGCTAATGTTTGGGATTTGGTGGGAGGATGGGATCGTTGTTATTGATATGGGGATTGACATATTTGTTACTGATTATTGTTTGTTGTTGGTGGGTGTAAATTTGGGAGAAAGTGAAAAATAAAAAATATTTTTTAAAAACAAGCCGAACTCCGCCTGTAGCCTCCGCCGTTCCCTTAAAAGCCCCGCCTCTGGGGTCTCCGTATACCTCCTATCGATCTGTAGTATCTCCTTTACTAATCCGTCTCTGCCATGTCCACCTTCTCCCTATGGGCTCGTATCGAGATCAGCTCCCCTCTGACCACCGCCTTCAGTGCTTCCCAGACCACCGCTGCTGAAATTTCCCCTGTGTCGTTGACCTGCAGGTAGTTCTGAATACATTTCCTCAGCCGCTCGCACACCCCTTCGTCAGCAAAAGTCCCACATCTAACCTCCATTGCGGGCGCTGGTTACTGTCTTTACTAACCTGCAGGTCAACCCAGTGCGGAGCATGGTCTGAGATTGTGATCGCCGAGTACCCAGTGTCCATCACCCCTGCCAGTAAGGCCTTGCTCAAAATAAAGAAATCAATCCGGGAGTACATTTTATGCACGAGAGAGTAGAAGGAGAACTCCTTCACCCTCGGCTGCCCAAATCCCCATGGATCCACCCCCCCCCCCCCCCCAGCTGCTCCATGAACCCTTTTAGTTCCTTTGCCATTGCTGGCACCCTGCCCGGTTTCAAGCTTGACCGGTCTAAACCAGGGTCAATAACTGTGCTGAAGTCCCCTCCCATGACCAACCTGTGCGAGTCCAGGCCCGGTATCTTCCCCAGCATCCACTTTATAAACTCCACATTATCCCAATTTGACACATACACATTTACTAATACCACCTGCACCCCCTCCAGTTTCCCACTTACCATAATGTACCGACCTCCCACATAGAGACTATTCTACCCGCTTCAAACACCACCCGCTTATTGATCAGGATCGCGACCCCTCTAGTCTTGGAGTCTAGTCCCGAGTGAAAGACCTGACTGACCCAGCCTTTCCTCAATCTAATCTGATCAGTTACTCTAAGGTGCGTCACCTGCAACATTACCTGGAACATTAACAGTCCCCCAAGATGTGTGAACACACGTGCCCTCTTGACCGGCCCACTTAACCCTGGAACATTCCAAGTGATCAGCCTAGTTTGGGGGGGGTCATTGCCGCCCCCCCCCCCCCCCCCCCCCCCCCCTCCCCCACTTTGCCGTTCAGCCATCCCCTTTTTTGGGCCCGCCTCCAGCCCATGCTCTGTGCCTCCACCGGTCCGCCCCCAGCCAGCCTCCGCCCCCCAACCTCCTCTCTGTCCCTTAGCCCAAGCCCCTCACTCGTCAGCAGAATATTCACAATATATATTAATGATTTAGAAGAGGGAACCAAATGTCATGGGGGCGATTCTCTGAGCCCCGGAACGGGCCGGAGAATCGGCGCAACCGTGCCCCGACGCCGGCACGCGATTCTCCGAGGTGCGGAGAATCGGCGCCATTTGCAGCGGCGCATTTGGCGCGGCCGCAGGAATCAGCTGGACCGCCGATTCTCCGTCGCCGAGTGGCCGTCCCGATGCGACAAGAGTCCTGCCGACGGGAACTCTGCGGGAACGCTTGGGGGGGGAGGGGGGGCGGCCTGTTTTGGTGGGGGGGGGGGGGGGGCCTCCGAAGGGGTCTGGCCCGCGTCGGGGCCCACCAATCGGCGGGCCGGCCTCTCTCCCTTGGTGAGGCCACACCTGGAATATTGTGTGCAGTTTTGGTCTCCTTATCGGAGGAAGGATGTTCTAGCTATGGAGGGAGTGCACCGAAGGTTTACCAATTCCTGGGATGGAAGTACTGACATAAGAGGAGAGATTGAATCGGTTAGGGTTGTATTCACTGGAGTTCAGAAGAACGAGGGGGGTTCTAATAGAAACGTATAACACAGTAGGCTAAATAGCTGGCTTTTAATGCAGACCAAGGCAGGTCAGCAGCGCGGGTACAATTCCCGTACCAGCCTCCCTGAACAGGCACTGGAATGTGGCGACTAGGGGCTTTTCACAGTAACTTCATTTGAAGCCTACTTGTGACAATAAATGATTTTCATTCATTTATAACAGCAGTTATCATGGGGGATTTTAATCTACATGTCAATTGGTTTAACAAGGTTGGTCAAGGCAGCCTTGAGGGGGAGTTTATGGAATGTATCCACGATAGTTTTGTAGAACTGTATGTAATGGAACCTACAAGGGAACAAGCAATCCCAGATCTGGTCCTGTGTAATGAGACAGGATTGATTAATGATCTCATAGTTAGGGATCCTCTCGGAAGGAGCGATCACAATATGGTGGAATTTAAAATACAGATGGAGGATGAAAAGGTAAGATCAAACACTAGTGTTCTGTGCTTAAACAAAGGAGATTACAATGGGATGAGAGAAGTGCTGGCTAAGGTAGACTGGGAGCAAAGACTTTATGGTGAAACAAGTGGAGAACCTTCCAAGCGATTTTTTACAGTGCTCAGCAAAAGTTTATACCAACAAAAAGGAAGGACAACATAAAGAGGGAAAATCGACCGTGGATATCTAAGGAAATAAGGGAGAGTATCAAATTGAAGGAAAAAGCATACAAAGTGGCAAAAAATTAATGGGAGATAGAGGATTGGGAAATTTTTAGGGGGCAACAGAAAGCTACTATAAAAGCTATAAAGAGGAAGATAGATTATGAGAGTAAACTTGCTCAGAGTATAAAAACAGATAGTAAAAGTATCTACAAATATATAAAACAAAAAAGAGTGGCGAAGGTAAATATTGGTCCTTTAGAGCAGGAGAAGAGAGATTTAATAATGGGTGTTGAGGAAATGGCTGAGGAACTGAACAGGTTTTTTGGGTCGGTCTTCACAGTGGAAGACACAAATAACATGCCAGTGACTGGTGGAAATGAGGATATGACAGGCGAGGACCTGGAGATGATTGTTATCACTAAGGAGGTAGTGATGGGCAAGCTAATGGGGTTAAAGATAGACAAGTCTCCTGGCCCGGATGGAATGCATCCCAGGGTACTAAATGAGATGGCTAGGGAAATTGCAAATGCACTAGTGATAATTTACTAAAATTCACAAGACTCTGGAGTGGTCCCGGCAGATTGGAAATTAGCAAACTTTTTTAAAAAATAAATGTTTTTTAAACAAAGTATATTTACCGTTACATACACAGAATAAAATTTAGATACATAGAAGAGAAGAAAACTAAAGAGAAAAAATAAACTGGTACGATATTGTGCACAGGCTCAACAACAGCAACTCTGACAAGTTAGCAATATTATTTTTAATACACAAGTAGACACCTGTTTGTGGGGGGGTGGGGGGAAAAGAGAGAGAAACTGGGGAGGTACATATATATTTGGGTGCCGGAGAAACAATTACATTGGTTATGTCCAATACAGAGAGGGCAATACGGGAATGGATCTGGTGTTGGTGTTGTTACTTGCTTCTCCCAGATGGTTTTCGCTGCCGTTGTTGTCTCGCGTTCACCTCGGCTTCGGCCGTTCGTCCCGTCTTTCGCCCGTATTTTCCTTGGTCTCTGTTCTTGCCAAGTTTGTTATCGTTTCCCGTGCTCTCCTTCCGGCTAGGATACCCTTGCCTCCCCCCCTCCTCTCTGGTTCCCCTCTATTGTTCCCTGTCTCCTCGCTCTTCCCGCCCCCCCGCTTATCCCTCCCTCTCACGCCTTGGCTACTTTCCCCTGATTTTCCCATGGCTACCTGACTATTCTTCTGCTTGTTCATTGGCCACAAACAGATCTGGGAACAGTTGGGTGAATGGCTCCCACATTCTGTGGAAGCAGTCGTCTGACACTTGGATGGCGAATTTGATTTTCTCCATTCGGAGAGGTCGGACAACCAGTCTGCAGCTTTGGGGGTGCTGCCGACCGCCAACCGAACAGGATTCTACGACGGGCAATCAGGGAGGCAAAGGCAAGGGCGTCCGCCCTTCTCCCCAGGAATAGATCTGGCTGGTCTGATACCCCGAAGACCGTCATTTTCAGCATGGCTCTACCCTCATCCCCACCACTTTGGACATTGCCTCAAAGAAGGCTGTCCAGTACCCTGCAAGTCTGGGGCAAGACCAGAACACGTGGGCGTGGTTTGCCAGGCCTCCTTGGCACCGTTCACATCTATCATCCACCTCCGGGTTCTTGTTAAGTGGGCTCTATATACCACTTTCAGTTGTGTCAGTTTGAGCCTTGCGCACGTAGGAGGTAGAGTTGACCCTATACAGTGCTTCGCTCCAAGAGTCCCCACCCTATTTCAATCGCCAGGTCTCCCTCCCATTTCTTTCTTGTTGCATCCGGTACAGTGTCGGCCCTTTCTACCAGTCGTTTATGCATGTCGCTACAGTTCCCTTTATCTAGGATGCTTACATCCAGTAACTCTTCCAGTAATGTCTGTCGTGGCAGTT